>NC_060878.1:11256558-11556558 GCF_021901495.1 Neodiprion virginianus
GTAGCTGACGGAATGATCTAACACGCATGCGCTAAAATTCAAGAGCAAAAGCACTTGTTTTGTCAGGTTGACCAACCGTCATAAATCCAATGACAGGTCGTCGCGATGTATATAACCTCAAAAATTTTCATAACTGTCGGTCGCAGATGTGTTTTAGACCTTTAGACCTGTGTTTGAAAATCGAATGGGCAGATTGCAAATGTTTTTATTCGTAAAAATTATTTATCGGTTAATGACCGACGTTAAGCACAACTGCCGTGGATAGTTGTCGAAATTTTGAAGGTTACGTACATCGCGGTGACCTGAACTTATGACGATTGGTCAACCTGGCAAAACAATTGCTTTTTCTCTGGAATTTTAGCGCATGCGCGTTAGAGCATTCGACCATTAGTTACTCACTCTGTACACGGGTGAGATAAAAAATACAGCAGTAATTTACTATACTTAATGTGCTGACTTTTCACGCTAGAACCTAACATTTTATTATAATATCTTGATCTAGAGAGAATAATTGTACCTATGCAGTTCCTCGGACCTTCGCCGAATGGCAGATAAGTGTAGGGATGTCTGCTGGCGATGTTCTCCTCGGTGAAACGTTCAGGGTCGAACTTTTCTGGGTTTGGATATATTTCAGGATCGTGGTGGATTCCGTAAACGGGGATGATTATCGCAGTGCCTTTCTCAACGTGGAGTCCAGTTTCTGGCAGATCGATCTCCGCTGTGCATTCTCTATTCAGAATCGTGGCAGCTGGATATTTCCGCAAGGTTTCTTTGGAAAATTGTGAAAAACTGATGCAAGTATTCAATGACGCAGTAACGAAGATACAGAGAAATCGATGTTTTGTCAAACCAACCTGACACGACTTTCTGGAGATAATGCATCTCCTTGATTCCATTGTAAGACATTCCCCCGAATTTAGCCAGCACTCGGTTCGCCTCATCGGCCACTTTTTCCTGGATGTCCTGATGCAGTGCTAACTCGTACAGGCAATTGGTGACGGTTGAAGATGACGTCTCGAAGCCAGCTAACCAGAATGCGAAAGCCTGCGCGGCTCCTTCGAGCAGTGTGATCTTCTGACAATCAAACTCTGCAAGAGTTGGTAAATGTTAGTTTACCGAGATTTTAAAATTCGCTACCACAAGTAATTGACCGCGTCACCTGACGGTTGGGTCCATTTTTTATCGTCACTTTCTATGTAACCCTTGGTCATCAGCTGAATTATTAAGTCCAGAAAGTCTTTTCGAACCACGTTGTTGGCTGCTCTGTATTCTACTGTCTTGATAAACGTACTGACGAAGAATTTTTCCACGTCGGCGTCAATACTGACAATTCTGAGCAGTTTCAGCCAAGAGGGAGCTAAAATCATAATCACGTTCATCAATGGTCTCGGCTTCAAAACCTTTCGACCGTAGCTCCGGAACTCTGCATCCGGATTCTCGATGCTGTTGCACTGAATCCCAAAGGCAATTGATGCGATTGCGTCAGTAAAGAATCTGGAAATCAGGAACGATCGTCAGAACCGTTCGTAAGAATGAAAGAAACAGAGTAAACGAAAAATCAGCCGACCTTGCTACGAGGTCCTTCACGTCGATCACTTCACGATTCGCAGCTTGAGGACCAACGTATTCGACCATTTTTTCAGAGCATTCCTGAACCGTGAAGAACATCTGCTTCATCTTGCTCGAAGTAAACGTCGGAGAGAACTTGGTCCTCAGGTACTTCCACTTTGCACCGGGAATGGTGAACAGATGACCAGACAACGGATCTACTGTTTCATTGCAATACACGCCCCGGTCGTGGAAATTCATGAACTGTTTTGTCAGTACAAAGCGCATGACATCAGGATCATTGACCACGAGTGCCGGCTTGTGAAACATGTAAACCCCAACGACCTGACTTTTCTTAAACTTCGAATATATGTCTCGAAACAGTTCACCTGAAATACAAGCAACACTTCGGAGTTATTCCGGCAAAATGAATCACGAATCAAGATCCAGCCACAGTTTGCCTTACCAATTGAAGTGCTAACCGAAAGCACCGGCCATAAGTTGCCAAAGGGGACAACAGGTTTGACGAAATCAATGTTCTTCCAACTCCAGTACTTGTAGGTCACGTATTTCAGATATATGTAAACAGCACAGATCAGGGTAAAGACTGCCCCAATGAATTGTACCAAAAAGTAGTTTGCGTAAGACGCCATGTTTCCAGAATCTGTTGGCACAAAACGAAACAAGGGTTCCACTGCTTGTCGGTTTTGTCGAGAACTGCAAGATTAATGTCACTGAGTTCGAACTTTAGAAGAGCAGGCTAAAAATTTGCCAATTTTCCCTCATAGTTGTCACCCTCAAAATTAAATTTCTAGTAAAGCTAATACACTTGGAAATCTGGACAATATCGAAACTTTCGCATCTGATTCATGTAAAAAACATCCGCAAAGCTGTTTTGAGGCCCTGCAACATGAAATTCGTGATGAGTGATCCAAGAACCGCCAATAACGTTTTTTTTTCGAATTCCCTTTATCCTGGTAATCAGCAATATCTGTGAGGCATGCATATACATAACACGTATTCCTGATTTATCTGATATTATATATGTAAGGATTATATTATTATTTCCACAAAAGAAATATATGAGTCATTCCACGTCAAATCGCACCTTCTCGAAACGGTCAGCTTTTTAAATTTCACAAACGTTCATAAATATATTTTTTTTTGACAGAAGAAAATTTCATTAATGTTTTTCAAATTTTATCATCAGCATTTTCGGATACAAATAACCTTCAGACAACGTATATCAATTTCACTTGCCTCGTAATCGAACATTTTTTTGTTTGTTTGTTCATTGTTGAAAACATTCGAATGGATTTTTCACCGTAATCTGCACAACGCAAAATTGTGAAGAAAATATCAGCTCGTTCCTCATCCAATTTGTAATGGAACCTGAAACTTTTGTCTTTATCCCAATTTTCGATCCCGCGTAACTCCGATAGTACAAAAACTAAAATTCGAATAAAATTAGATGACTTTTATCGAGGCAAAGGCAACATATTCGCAAGCTTCTGTGAGATTAGGAAACTTTGGATGTTAATTTTACGCCAAAAGCGTGTGAATTGAAATACAATCACTCGTATCTGCTGATATATTTTTCGCAATATATATTTTTTCACGCGAGTATATGTAACAAACCGATAACACTGGCATACTTGCCATCAGCTTTTATTTGACTGAATGTTTGTTTCGCAGCTGTCGAAACATGATAACTTTCGCCAAAAATTCTCGATTATTCTCATTGTTATTAAAATTTTCCACCTAATTATGTAATTCTTCACAAATTTAATAGCTACGTTTAGTTATCAAGATAGATCTGAATTTCTTCAACAACATCAGAATACAATTACGATTGATTCGGAAGAAATATAAATTATAACCTTTGATAAATTCTTTGAAAAATGATCTATTTCTGAACCTGACTTTCTTCTTTCGTTAATTTTATTTCTAATCCAATCGTAACGGCAAAAATTTCAAGTCACTCGGTAAACTCGACAAACTGATATGATATTCCGATAACTTTTGACCCACAGTGAACTTCGTACAATCGATTTTGATCCGACGCGTTTGAAATAATTCTCAAAATCTATAACAAATCGGGACTGTACTCACCCGAAATTCAACGAAATGAACTGGAGAACTGACGCTGCAGCCACTATTTAACACTGTCTTCTCACCGCACCTTAAATCATTCGAGGGTTATTAGTATTTGATAACACACACTACGGACGCAATTTTTCCAGTTCGTTACCGAGCTTCTTGCAACGAAACAATCAGCTTTTAACTTCACGGTCTGTCATTAAGATTTTTTTTTTTTCTCGGCTTAAATTGAAAAATAATTTCAGATTTAATTAATCTAACTGTATTCATCGGAATTTCACTGCAGCCTGGCCTCGTCTGGTTGATTTCAGATATTTTGCTAAGCAGACCGTTGTACGCCTGATATATCCTATCTATCGTAATTACAAGGTTGTCTTATTTGCGACCCGACAAAACAATCAAATATTAAAGTTCACGTCAGGACAAGTCTGTTTTTTGATACTTTAAAACGTATTCAACCGTAAATTGATTGTTCTTTGAAATCTAATTTAGTCAGGGAGACGGAAAACTAATGTGAATTAGAGATAAGCATTGAATTACGGTTCTTCGTTAAACTCGAATTGCGAGTCTTCGTTATTACGAAGAAGAGTCGTTAAACCTTTCTAATTTTAAAACCCGTATATTTTTCTGTTCGCGTTCCATATAATTGGCGCAAATAACATTGCTGTAGGAAATTTTAGGCCGGTTATTTCTATTTTCCTCATTTTCAATTCTAGGCAATTACGAGATTGGAACACATGGGAATAATATAACAGATTAGTCTATCAACTATAAAATATCATGCATTTTTTCACAAGGAACATAATTGGATATTTCTTTTTCATCTCGCAATTCATCAAGAATCGTAGTTTTATGCAGTCTTCATGTAAAATTACGAAGCTTCTCAAGTATCTGTGAAAATTGACAATGTTCAACGTAAATTCACGAAAATATACAACATTCATAAAACGTAATAGTGTTTGTAGAAGATCTGCAATTGAAATCATGGGAAACAGTTTTGCACAGGTTTCGAGAAAATAAGACGGAAAATTTATGAAAAACTACCTTCTTAGTTGAACGGAATAGTTTCTTTCGATTAAACAGACCAAAACTGTGACTATCTACGAGAATCTAATCGTAAGCTTGGAATTCGAAATTTTGAAAAGTACGACTTATTGTACACTCCATTGATTCTGATAAAGACAGTAGGAATATTTTTACGAAATATTGTGATGAT
Source organism: Neodiprion virginianus (assembly GCF_021901495.1). Lineage (NCBI taxonomy): Eukaryota > Metazoa > Arthropoda > Insecta > Hymenoptera > Diprionidae > Neodiprion > Neodiprion virginianus. The sequence goes on from NC_060878.1 coordinate 11,261,423, forward strand.
CGACAATTTTTTAATTCAATTTAGATCGATAATATTACGAATATGTATGCGAAAGTTTGAAATACCATTTTTGAACCATTGCTACATGTCGTATTTCTTTCAGAAGGAAAACTTATTTCAAGTTTCTAGCAAAATTCTGGTCTAGGTCGAAAAACTGATCTCCTCATTTTCTGATCGTAAGTATGATCTGGATGGATTTAGAGAACCTTTCGTATAATTTCGGACTCACCTTATCTCAATAGGTGAATCGAATGAAAAAACTAACATTTGTTATCCCACTAAATCAAGAACCCTGGAGTAAATAATTCTATGAAAATTTACGGAAATTTCTATGCAAAAGTACGATTATCTACTAAAAACTACGAATTTTTACAAAATCTATATTAATAAAAAACTATGAACCGGCTCAAATTCTACACTTTTGCATAGAATTTCATAACATTATTCTCACTACGACACATATGGGTTACGTGAATAACGCAACGTTAACTGACTATACTTGATTCGTTCACACTTTCCTGCGAATTTTCACGCTGCAGTGAAATTTCAAAAAGCCAAGATTTCCTTACAATTCCTTGCGATGGTATAAATAATTGTACCTATGCAATTCCTCGGCCTTTCGCCAAATGGCAGATAAGCGTACGGATGTCTGCCGGCGATGTTTTCCTCGGTGAAACGTTCAGGGTCGAATTTTTCCGGGTCTGGATATATTTCGGGATCGTTGTGGCGTCCGTAAACGGGAACGATTATCGCAGTGCCTTTCTCAACGTGGAGTCCAGTTTCGGGCAGATCGATCTCCGCTGTGCATTCTCGGTTCAGAATCGGGACAGCTGGATACTTCCTCAAAGTTTCTGTGGACAGTGATGGAAAACTGAAGTCAGCGGCCGGTGACAGGGTCGAGAAGACACGGGGATATCGTCACTTTTGGAAACCAACCTGATACGACTTTGTAAAGATAGCGCATCTCCTTTACTCCGTTGTAAGACATTCCCCCGAATTCTCCAAGTACTCGGTTCGCTTCTTCAGCCACTTTGTCCTGGATATCCTGATGTAGCGCCAACTGGTACAGGCAGTTAGTGACGGTTGAAGATGACGTCTCGAAGCCAGCTAACCAGAATACGAAAGCCTGCGCGGCTCCTTCAAGTGCAGTGATTTTCTGACTATCAAACTCTGCAATAGTCAGTAAGTATTAATTCAATGAAATACTGCAAATTTTTAACACAAGTAAAACCATGAAATACCGATGAATACTATTGCGTCACCTGATAGTTGAGATAATTTCTTATCGTCATTTTCTATGTAACCCTTATTCATCCACTGAATGATCAAGTCTAGGAAGTCTTTCCGAGCAACGTTGTTGGCTGTTCTGTATTTCACTGTTTCGGTGAAGGCATTGATGAAGAATTTTGTCACATCGGCATCTGTACCGGAAATTCCGAGTCCGTTTAGCCAGAAGGGAGCCAACATCAACAGCACGTTTCGTATTGGTTTAGGCCGTAAAAACCTTCGACCATATTCCCTAAACTCTGCATCCGGTTTCTCGATGCTGTTGCACTGAATCCCAAAAGCAGCTGAAGCGATGACGTCGGTGGAGAATCTGAAACAGGAAAATCAGGGCTCGCTAGAAGTACGAGTGGCGATTGCAAGATCATTTTCATGGTTGTAAAATGAACAAAGCGAGTGAGAATTCTTCCAACCTTGCCACGAGATCCTTCACCTCGACAAATTCACGGTTCTTAGCCCGAGGACTGACGAATTCTACCATTTTTACAGAGCATTCCTGTACGGTGAAGAACATCTGCTTCATCTTGCTCGAAGTGAACGTCGGAGAAAACTTGGTCCTCAAGTAATTTCACTTGGCGCCAGGCACAGCGAAAAGATGAGCAGACAACGGATCGATTTTCTCATCACAATAAGTTCCACGATCGTTGAAATTCGCGAACTGCTTTGTGAGTATGAACCGCATCACATCGGGATCGTTGATCACAAGTCCGGGCTTGTGGAACATGTAGACACCAAGGATCGGACTCTTCTTGTGCTTGATGTTATAGATCGGCGAAAAATCCAGCTGCAACGTGACGACGGTATTGCTTAAAGGTAATGGTGACTGATTCGAGCATCACAATCTTCATCGCGACGAAAAACATTACCAATCGAAGTCTTGACTGTCGGTAAGGGCCACAAGTTGCTAATTGGAATAATTGGTTAGACGTAATCAATCTTCTTTCGACTCCAGTAATTAAAGATCGCGTATTTCAGGTAAACGTAAACAGCACAGATGATCGCTATTATTATTCCGTTAAATTCAAACAGTAAGTAATTCGAGTGAATCGCCATGTATCCTGTTTCTGAACTCACGGTGACGAGGGTTCCAGACTTTCTGTAATTCAAGAATTAAGGTTCCAGGATTAAGGTAATGTACAAAAAAGTATCACCAGACAATCGAACAGCTTTCGAATTCGACTTCTACAACCTCTGTTTATTTATAATCTTTTTAATTCGACACATTTTTTAATCCGAAGAACAAAGAAGTGGAGTAACTCCGCCGTTCTTGAATTATATTAGAAACTGATTTTTAGATCAATATTACAAAATTTTTAAAGATTATGAAAAACTGACGGTCCGGACGGGTCACAAAAATTCATTATTTTCTATTCCGAGAGGCTGTTTACCGTTTTATGGTTTAGAATTTCAAGATAATATCATAAATTACAAGACTGAAACTCGTGATCGAATAAAGCGGGCAACGAGGTTAAGATTTCAGTGTAATTTATGTACCGTGAACCCTTTGTTCAGATATGCCAGTTATATATTTCCAAGCGGCGGAATCGCTGGACGAAAGTAATGCGACTGTCAGAATCGGGGAATTAATCTGCTTCAGAGAATTGTCTATAATAATATAAATTATACGAATCAGTTCCAACGTATTTAATATGCGGAAAATTTACTTCAGCGAACATTGGATCGACGAAAATAATCACGAATTTGGTTTTTTATTTCTCAAAATCTATTTGCAATGCGGCACTGCGAACTTTTTCACTTTTGATTTCGAAAGAAAAATAAACAAAAAAAAAAAAAACCATCATTCGATATCAAACAACACGTCAAACTTGTACCAGTAACCAAATTCAACGCGCAGGGAAAAAGTTTTCAAAAAAATCCAGAATCGACCCGGAAACTTTTTACTCACTCAATTAACGACGCGCATACTCGTATATTTCAATTAACTGTTAGGAAAATTGAATTATTCCATAACTTTTCGTAGAGTACGAAATGGTTGCAGATATTGTTGACGTAAATCCCGGATATAAGTGCGAAGTTGTTCATTTATTACGCGTGGAAAGCTTTGTAGTCAGAATTGTTGCTGATATTGAAATTAACTTTGAGGAACCTGTCCGACAATATTTTTTGAAACCTTTCTCCAACTTCACGCTGCGAGTAAACTGCAGAATTTCGATCGCTGCTGCCATTTGTAATAGGCGTGTCCCTTCCTTTTACAATCATGCAGTTCTTATCCGATCTTGTAAACATATGATAACACCCTGACATGCATTCAGTTTTACGAGTCATTCGCTGCTCTCAGTGATGCGTCATGCAGTTTCTAACTTCTATTATGCGTACGATAAGTATAAAATTTTCCGTTTGTCACAATGATTTTGTACTATTTCAGCCCCATAAACGAACATTACGTAATTTTTTCGGATCCATGCATCACAGGTATAGATCCACACACGGGGAAATTAGGTCAGTCTGTCCCACAAACAAATAAACTATCTTGTATGTATTCAAGAAGTTTTCGAACTTGGAAGATTTTTTTAAAAGATTCACCTCTTAGTACATTAAAATTTGAAAGTCATTTTGTTGCAAAAATTCTTGTTAGCTCGACAAGTTAATCAGAGTGATCAAATTTTTAGTGCAGGGGAACCGAGCTTACATACCTTTGTTGACAAAATAAGAAATACATTTCTAGAAAATGAAATTTGCTGAATAAACAGGCGTACCGTTTTACAGTTAATAAATAAAATAAATCCTATTCAGTCGGTTATTCGTAAAATTAATTCGTATCACCTACAAACCTTATTTCATAACTTGATGTTAATTGTTACCACGTCGAAAATTATTTACAGAAACCTTTAAAATTTCGTTCAAATTTATTGAGAAACTGATTTCTGACAGTTTCTCAGTTTTTCAATGAAAATTTCCGAAAATTTCCAACAATTTGTATTCTTTAATTTGTATTCTTTTTCAAGCAGAGAATGATTTTCAGTAGATTAACGAAAGATTCTGACGTATCTTGAAAATTTCTGGGAACAGTTTTCATAATTCTAATTCGATTTGAAAGTTCTTTTACAATCTATCAAAAATCCATCCCAGCTTTTTGCTAACATTGTACTTTCAGGAAATAGACAGAAATATTACAACTCGAGTTATTTCTGACTTGTGACACAAAATGAAGTTTTGAAAGAAATACAAGTCTTCTTTAGAAATGTTTCGATGCTAACCGTCAACTCGACTCGATGAGAGACAACCAGAACGAGAAAAACTCAAAGTTTTTTTTAGATTCCCGACAGAAAGAGAAGTCTGCAAAAAGTCTGGTACTTGTTCCCAAAAATGCGTTCGATTTTCAGCTCGCAACTCGAATTACTCATAAATAATACGAATGAAATCAAAAAAAACTGAATTTCTCAGGTTTTCGAAAGAAAATGATGTTCGAAAAAAGCCAGTTCTTTCCAGAAAATCTGTAGAATTTTTTAAAATCCCTCAGATAAAGTCCGAATGATTCCAAACTCTTTTGAAAGCAGTTCGAAAACAATCTATATAATTCTGTATAATTTTTTTTCATCACTAAAATGTTAACCCAAGAGGCGTGTTTTGTACAGGAATCTCTGGGCTGCCAAAAAAATACAGTCCTACGCTGACGAGCCACCTTAATGAGATAAGTTCAGCACTCCGCGAGTTCTGCAGAACCTTTTCAGAGTCTGAGGAACCTTTTCGAGGCTCCGATCTAACGAGGAAGAAGTCGAGTGCCTGCAATGTACATACTAATAGAGCAGTTCGCCCGAGGGCAAGGCATTGTCATCCGCAGGGTCTCGTCGCACGAAACAAGAGTGCTAGAATAAATGGCCCTGTGTTAACAGCGCCCTTTCATAAAACGCGCGTATTTCCAGCTGGTGCTCAAAGTAACGCGTTACGCACGCCCGCCGGCCGCAGTAAATTTGTTAACAGCGCCACAACGGCAGCGGGTCGAACTTAACATCCCTCTGCCGATCACTGCCGACAAATCACGGAATGATCTTGATAAATACACCGCCTCGGCCTCGGCTTCAACATTCATTTCGTATTCTGTGGCTGCATTCGTGAAATAGATAGAAACGTTAAACGGGGTCGAAAACAGCGGCTGTACACTTGCGGACAATGAATCTGAGACGGCTCATTTTTTACACTAGACCGTCATGTTGGCAACACAGAGAAACCTACCAGAGCGCCATAGTCGGCCGAGCGTGAAACACACTCAATCTCAATGAACTTAACATAACCCATGACCGTCGCATGAGTCAACAAGCCATTATCCCCGCGGTATTCTAAGGTTAGATTCGATGGTCATAGGTTATGTTATGCTTATTGACTATGACGCTGTAGGTTTCTCTGTGTTGCCAACATAACTCTCTAAGTGTAAAAAATTAGCCATCTTAAATTCATTGTCCCCAAGTGTACGAAGGTTGGACACGTATCGTAGCCCAGTCGATAAGTATGCAGAAAAAACAAACATCTGAAATTACAGCTTATCGATACAACTGTTTTTTTTTTTTTTTTTTTTTTTATCGTTGAAGCGGGTTATTGGTAGTATAAAATGGAATGGGAATCTGGAATATTCATCAAATTCTGCGGTAGCCACAGCCGCCATTTTGAATTTATCATTTAAGTCAGCAAATATCCTTTGTAGACAAAAAATTGTTGTGATTAAAGTTGTAGGGAATTGAATTTTCTACAAGTTTAGTTATTGCCATTCTTAATATGTGGTTGAAAATGGACGAGTTATTTAGCAAAAATAAATTTCCTCAAACATTCAAGATGGCAGACGAAGCTACAGAAAAATCTGATCGAAATTATGGATTTAGACTACGAATGACCATACTCCCCAATGATTAGAAAAAAAAAAAAAAAAACAGTGGTATCGATAAATTACAATTTCAAATTAACAATTCCGTCTGGATTATCAGCTGAAGATAAGCGCAAGTCATATGTCACGGAGAAAAAAATCTAAATACTCGATAAAACAGGCAGCGAGGTGAGAAATGTTTCGTTACAATTCAAAAAGGTTTTTTTACCAATTTCCAACGTTGGCAGAACAAATCCTTGAAATTTTTTTTACCGATTATCGTTCGTGCTGCAAATTTCCGAGCGATTTCCCAGCATTCTATGAAACAAATCATTGAACATATTCCGGTAAAATTAGATTGTGGCTATAAAAGTAAGAGAGAAAAAAAGAAAAGTTTGGCGGTTATCATTTGGCAAATTTTCAAAATGTAATAATAAGCTTCTGATAAAAACACACCAGAACAGAAAAGAAGAAAACAAATTTCCCCAAGATCGTCGTTTTTTTTTTCTCTCGACGCCCTCGTTTCGCTCCAATTTTCCCCTAACTTTGAAAGCTTGCGGTCGATCTGAGCTTGCGATGCGAACCGCATGCTGCATCCCTAGTTTGAGATAACGCAGCCGTGCTGACGTCAAAGCGCGTTATCGTCGCAGGAGAGCTGAAGCTGATTGTGAGCTTTTATGGAGGCATTCAGAAAATAAACTATATAGAGGGGGTAAAACTTTCGTTCGGATAAAAGTTGGGGAGAGGAAAAGTTTGCAGCAAGTTCGTTGCGTAACTCATGTCAAAGATGTATCGGACTATCGGTAATTATATGCATAAAATAGGGTGTTGTTTGCATACATGTATGCACCTTGTACTTATGTATATGTGTATCATGTACATAATGTATTTATGTAAGCTGTTGTATCGTCTGATTGAATCTCGCGCAAGCTGCTTACATGCGTCGTTTGACACGAACTCTTAAATTCGCTACAAAATCTAAAATTCAACCTTGTACATAATCTCACTTTATAAACCGAGTGCAATCTTTCCTCGCATATCTGATGAGAAGCTTCCAAGTTTTTTCTTAATATTTTCCAAGAGGTTCCAAGAATTTCAGTCATATTGAAATATTTTACAGTGCAATTGGTAAGATTTCGTAATAATTCGGGTATAAAATGCACAAAAAAATTCAAAAAAATTAACCGTCATCCGAGGAACAAAATAAGGAATGTCGAAACAAAACCATCGAAAATCTAAGTATTGTAGAAGAAATTTCATTACATTCACGTTAAAAGCAAATAACTCCGATGTCGATTTTAGCCTGGAATTTTCCTTAAACTGAAAAATTATATTACATCCTCGAAGATTCCGTAAATTCTGGTTGTTGATAATGAATAGTAGAATTTCAGTTCAAAATTCGTTTTGAAGATTTAATGTTCAGAATATTGTCGCAAAATTTTTACCAAGGTAATCCTATACGAGGCGTAACATCGCTGAAACGCGATTTCTCTTCTTTTTTTTCTTTTATCGCTTTAACGAAGTTTCGAACAAGACTAAAATTTCACGATTCAAGGATTAGTTTGCTCTGCCGGTAAAGGTAGGAGTACAACATGACGTTAAATATTTTCCTGCGTGTTTTCATTCGTTATATTCAACCATTTTCAGGCAAATACTATAAATACTGGTTGCAATAACGTGAAAAATTTGTCTTTTTCGCAAAGCTCTGTACGTCTACTCGCTTTTTCTGTATTTTGAGATATGATTTTCCTCAGGAGACGCGAGCTTGCAGAGAATGGAATTGCAGGTACTGAGGCAAAACAGGTCAGCCGATTTCCTCGTAATCGGAGTGCTGTCGCGGTGTCGTCGTCTATCAGTTAAAGTCCTGAACAGTGGCTGCGCTCCCATGCTCGTCGTTCATCACGGTGTTCAGTTGGCAAATAGCCAGGCACAGGTTGCGAGAAATTCAGCACAAAACAGGGTCTTGTAGAAGATCGCGAGTTTTTGAAAAATCGATATAATACTGGCTGAAGTAGGCTGAAATATCAGGTTCCGGATTCCGTAAAAATAAAAACAAACGAACTCAAAATTTACATTTCGGTGAAGAAATCCATCGACTAATCATGTTTTTTTTTTTTTTTTTTCATTAAGTTTTAAAATGCAAAATTTCCATCAATTCATTCGTTGCGGCATATTTCTAAATCTATAAATAAAACCTTCTTGGCTGATGTTTGGATTCTTAGACTTTATTATCACGCACGCGTTTCAATACGAAAATCGTTTTTTCGAAATCTTTTTACAAGTTTAACATATGATAAAAAATACTTCAGTGATGTAAGTAAGAAGATTTTGAGGTAAGAAAAAATTACTACATTTCTGAAACTTGCTCTGCCGATATTTAAAAAATGTTGCATTATATCTTCATGAAATCTCTGAAAGGATAATTCGAATTGAGTGAAATTAATTATAATGTAATTAGAATTTGTAAGACATTTTGACTGCGTGTTCAAAATTTTTAGCATCTTTTCTATAAGTTTCCTTTATATTTATATATTCACAAGTGTTCCGAACAATAGTTTGCAATTCTGACTTGGATCGTGCGTCACGCATACATATTGGGAAAAAAAAAGAATGACAATCTAAAAAAAATACTTGCATATCGAGCTCGCGTTTGAAGTAGTTGAATGCATTTGTTGAATAGTCTCGACATGGGGGGAAATTAATCGTGGTTTGTTGAGTTCGGGGAAAACGATTCTCGTTCAGAGCACTGCAGCCACTCGATGAAAAAATGAACGTGATTGTCCTCGTAATTAGTGCAGCAATAAACAATACGAGGACTTGAAATGATTTTGCGGTGTGCCAAGACCGAGTAAAAGGTTTGGAATGCTTCCGGCACTCACCCAAGAACTGCATGAACACACTTTGAGTCAAACCTCTTTGTTCTATCAACTGGACGAAAATGGAAAGCGTCGAATTGTATCAGGATAATTTTTCGTTCGATTTGTAACCGGCAGAAAACGAACGAAAAATCATGTTTCATTGCTTTTCGAATTTAGAACGGAACAAAATACAAATCACATTCGTAATCAATTCATACTTTTCTTTTATTCAAAGAATACAATTGACAATTCATTTTATTCCAATTGCAAATTAAAATGCACAGAGTATTTTTTATTTTATTTTGTCCTAATTACAAAATACAAATCTAATATCTATTCTGCTTCGTTCTAATTACAACCGCTTGCTTCGGTTACAAAATACAAATTGCAAACTACAATTGAATTTAACATTTTATTCACATCGATTACAATTGTCATTTTCATTTGTTATAATTTCAATTACAAATCATAGTTGTAATTTGTAATTCATAACTCAATAACTACAATTTTACACATCATTGCGTTGCGGACAATGCACGTTGAAACGAGTAACAGGGAATTTTCCGAAATGAAACTTCCTCGTTTACCAAATTTTTCAGAATTCATCAAAGAATTTCTTGCAGACTCGCGTCGAATTTCGAGCAAAGTTTTCTACTCCCAGGGATATCTGTTTTCGGGTTTATGTACCACGGAGCCATGAATCTGCAGAGGCAATCAAACGCCGCTGCGGATCTGCATAACAACGTTCGTTGCTGCGACAAACGGCCTAACTTATACGGTAAACTACAAGGTGCAGTTCTAGCTGACTGCGGATACCAAACAACCAAAGTATGAAGAACGTCTCCTCGGTTTTTGCATTCATTTGCATTCGGATGCTGTTCACGCCGGAAGATCAGACGAGACTTCGCAAGCGGAAGTTTGACGTTTCGATTTTACAATCGTGCCCGAGATTATTCGACGTATGATCAACTAGAACCACAGGAGTTGACATCGTTTGTTCTCCGACTCATACGCATAGGGGTTTCACCATTTCACCATTTTTGAACTCATTCGTTAATCCCGATCGAAATATTGACGTAATATCCAGATGACGACTTTAATAATTACCGTTGCTTCAAACTTTCTGTGACTCATTCTGAACCGAATATTTTCTCCTTTGAAGTTTTAAATATGCATCGAAATATCGCTAAATCAAATACATGTCAAAGGGATAATGATTTTTCAATAAATTGTACGATTATTTTCATTCCAGACTTCAAGAACGTTGAATTTAGCCAAATCTGAAAGTATTTTATGAAATGAACACAACAAAAACTGGAACAGATCTACCCGTTTATATTTACATCGGATGCATCGAAAAATTTCAAACAAAGCGTACTAACAAAGTTTGCCACGAGTTATAGAATTTTATTAATCGTTGTTACCGAATGAACGAGGCCAAGTAATGTTCACAGAAATTGGATCACTTATATTTATACGGGCAAACCATGAGAAATATCGAACAATAATTTTAGTGGAAAATCTTATCTTTGACAACTTTATTCCTTAACGATTTTTTCGTACGTTCAACTTATGTAACGGTTTGGTGAATATTTTCATCCAAGTATTCTGGCGAGCGTCTTATTTCAACATCAGATACTTTGTCCGCATGTTTTCTGTAAGACTAACATTTCGTTACGAGTTTTTGGGTACTTTACGTAGGAAAGCCTCAAATTCTACGCAATATTTTTGTCCCGAATGTCGAGGAGTAGTTCACCGCTGACATTCGTTGCCTCCTGGTCCAGAGCCAAATCTAGATTATCTAGGATCTTGAATAATTTGCGCGGGCGTTAACCGGCACGAGAACCGAGGCTGCGCCCATCTTTATACTCGACTCAAAGCTGGAACTGTTGGGTAATAGATATACCTATATACCGGGCTAAGCTTACCTTGGTATATACATATATTATGCAAACTTGGGTTAATTATATGTAGATTGGTTCACCCTTATTCGGATGAAATGTGCAAGTAACCACTGGCTCAACTTATACAAGTCGTAGGGATAATGTGTACATTTCTGTGAAGCTCCAAGCTCGCGAAAAAACGTCTCTAAATGTTTTTCAACGAAGATCTAATTATTTACGACCAATTTTCCGAAAGCTCTGACCATCTTCGATTTTATTCGGACTACTTTCACGTTACTCAAATGCTTTTACTCGTTGTGATAAATTACATTTTTTCTTTCGAAATCTTTTTTTACCATTTCGAACACTTCTTACTGATTAACGTCACTTGGTTTTGCGAGTACCTGTTAAGATTTAAAATTTTGGAACGCTTGGTTACGAAATATGTCGCCGATAGAGTTGATCAGCTGATCGTCTCTTCCACGACGAATCTAAAAAAATCCTAACCTATTAGACTTTTGTTTCACGAAGTTATTTCACGGTTTGTAAACTATAGGATAAAAAATGACGCACAAATTGCACGCCGCAGATTTGATTTCGCCTTATTCGGTAAAGGTATAACGATGTTTATCCAAAATCAACGTGCAATAATAACGCAACAAATTATGCATGCGTGGAAAATTACTGTCGATTGTTGTTGGACCGATTTATTCCCGCTTATATTACGTATGTGTAATCATTTCCATTTGTAATTAATTCCACATTGCAATTATACGGTCTGTATTTTATTATTCCCAATACCGTAGCTGTTGGCAGGGTTCTGATTCTACCTGACAATTAACTCCGTCCCACGCGATTTATATTTCCCCTCGAGATTTCGAAAACTCGACGAAAATGAACGCCGCAAACACTTGACCAATGATGTTTCCAGTAATTTCGTCCAATTCGGAATTCTACAGCAGCATTCGAACCGTTTCGTTAACGAGTGAAATTTTCACTCTCATCCAATTCCTTTCTGCCCATTTCCATCGCGGAATAATACACTCCATTTCGTCCGTATATCCACGAAAGTTCCAAAACGACCATATCAATTCGATGAACCGACTATCTAACGACGATTCCCGGACACGGTCGCGATAATTGAAACGTCCAAGGCTCGCTCTTCCTGAAATATCGACGCGTCTGCGTGTCGAGTTGACGCAGGTTCGGACAACTCCAGAATTCACTTTTCCCGTAACACGTTTTCAGATCCCTGGTGGAATTTTATATTTTTTTTATTTTTTTTTTTTTTATTTTTGAAGATGCGACAAAAATCCCTCGAAGTCTGTCTGATATTCTCTTGGGAAATCTGAAAAAACTCTGGGAATAAGGATTTCTCAGAACGAATCACAGGGTCTCAGCGAACGTTTTCTGAAATATTCATACAGCAATAGAGTCGGGGTTTAGAAAGTGAAATTCAAACGTGTAAAATAAAAAGTTGAAGCATTTCTGCTCAATGCTTATACTTCGGAGAATCATGTTTCAAGGAATTTCGATTCCTTTTGTATTTCTATGGTTCTGTTACTTTGAGTATTTTTTCACCCGTGAGAAAATTGTTTTCGAGATGCACTGAACAAAACTGTTTGCATTTCCTTAAATTACGATACATCGAAATTTCTGTTAAAATACAGTCTTCGTCTTCAATGAAATAATGAAGCCAAACCAAATTATTATAGCAATCAATTGGATCTTAAAATGTCGAGATTGAGTCGAATTTTAATTGACGAACCTATTTTCACATCAAAAAAAAAATAAATAAATGAAAAACCGTAAGAAATGTTGCCAAATCGTAATTATTGCTTGTCTAATTTTTATTGATCAGGGCTCATCTTTTTCGGTTGAAATGAGTGTTATATGGGCTATTCCGCGTCAACCGGATCAGTCATCTCTCAGATATTTTTTTAATCTGGCATGTGGATTGTGTAGGGGGAGTTAGATTTTTGTGCCAAAGCGCGAATCTTATAATGCAAAATTCGATTTTTTATTAACAATAACAAATTAGACTCCCATTTTTTTCAAAAATTCATAACTTCGGCAAAAAATTAGATACAAAATTTTGTTTTTTCAAATTACGCGGAAAGCTCCATAGAATTTAAAAAAAAATACGAAATGGTAAAAAAAAGTTGTTATCAATTGTTCATTTAACAATTAACTTTTCAGAGATTTTTAAAACAGTGACTGACACGATCAAAATATTTTTTACAAATTCTGACATGTTCCTTGAACTGTACTACAGCCTGTGAATTAATTCCAGAGGGGTGTTTTTCTTCGTTTTCGAGTAAAAAATCATTAAATGTGTCGATGCGCGTGAAATTGCGGCGCGCCGAGTCTCTACGTTATTTTAAAGTCATTTTCACGATGTAGGTCATGATTGGAGAATCTGAAAAAAATACTGTACCTTCACAAGGCCTGCTCAAAGCGATAAGTGAAGTTTCAAGAATGTGTTGTTCACCGTTTTTTTATTACAGAGATTCAAAATTTGTTATGACGCATTATGATTCACGCATGAATTACGGACACAGGTCAACTGTTGTTCCAGGATATGGAATACGTGCACCTTTGCACGCGTCACCTAAATCCTTCATTATCCAGGTAATCCGGGTCACCACCTCGATTCCGCGAAGGAGTCATTTGGTCATTCTATTCTTCAATCAGCTGAAGACACGTCGCCAAACGGCAAATAATAAAATTCAGGCAAATATATTCGCTAAAGTCAGGTACAATGAATTTCACCTACATTGTGTTAGCCCCATTAGTGAAATTCAACCAATCAGAAGGGTTGTTGGGTGGGTAATAAATTTCGAGCATTTCAAAATGCATAAAATTCAATCGATTACCAGTGTATCGATCAGTGCAATATCTCGTCTCATTCTTCACACAAGTAATTCATTTCTGAAAGCAATGTCTACAATAGATGTGAAACGGTACTTTAATCCTTTCCGAAGGGTTGGCCATAATTTGGTGGGAAATTTGGTAAAGCCAGTGACACCGGCATTACGGAAAAAGTTTCCGGACCTAGGAGAATATGTGTGCATGGATTGTCGAATAAAATTGTACAAATGCAACACAATTACTCCATCTGATAAAAACGAGGTGATTGATATGAATCATAATTATGCGAGTGGTGACGATCTTGATTCACCTCCACCAATTAGTGAACAGAGCAGTGTGGAAATGTTTCTTGAGAATGATATCGGGCAAGAATTGTTGTGTGATATGAAAGAATTGTTTATCAACGCGAATTGTGTCGCGGACAAAATTAAATATCTCACAATGACTCCTCGTAGTTGGTCATCAGAGAATTGGAGTTGCAATTTGATTGTTCGTATAGAATGGCTCGTAAAGCTAAAATATCGCAAAGTGAGCGTGGATTTGGATCCTCCCCAGATCCAAGACCATCTCGCACTCTTTGTGATGATGTTGTCTCTCATGTAGTGGAATTTTACTGTTCTGATGAAATAAGTCGGATCATGCCTGGTCAGAAAGATTTTGTCACTCTTCGCGATGTGGATGGTTCAAAACATCAAGTCCAAAAACGACTTGTTTTGTATGATCCGAAGGAAGCTTACGCCGCGTTCAAGCAACAGCATCCGAATGATAAAATTGGTTTCACAAAATTCGCGGAACTACGCCCAAATCAGTGTATTTTAGCTGGACCAACAGGAACACATACAGTTTGTGTTTGCAAAATTCACCAGAATGTGAAACTTATGTTGGTGGCGGTTAGCTCAATTTGTCAGACATTCAAAAGAACGTACCACGATTTGATAAAACAGATATCGTGTCACTCTCCAAATCCTTTGCGCTATCTCGGTGATTGTAGTAGTTGTCCAAGTTTTGATATGGTTACACATGAAATGGAAAGTTTATTCGACGATAATTTCGTAGAAAGTATCAGCTACAAACGGTGGACTCATACGGATCGATCTGTTTTAGAAACGATCACGCAAGAAACGGAAACGTTCCTCGAGACGCTAAAGGAACAGACGATAGCCCTCAAGAAACATGATTTCATCGCTAAACAGCAAAGTGCATATTTGAAAGACAGAAAAAGTCGTCTACAACCAGGGGAGTTCTTAGTTTTGGGTGACTTTGCTGAAAACTATGCATTTGTTGTTCAAGATGAAATTCAAAGCTTCCACTGGAATAACAATCAAGCTACCATCCATCCTTTTGTTGTGTATTATGTTGAAAATGAGAACTTAAAGCATAAGAGCTTCGTTATTATCTCAGAAAATCTACAACATTATACAGTCGCGGTCCATCTGTTTCGGAAGAAACTAATCAGTAGGCTTTTTGAGTTCTTCGGTAGTGAAGTTATCAAGAAAATGATTTATTTTACTGACGGTGCTAGTGCACAATATAAAAATAAAAGTAACTTCGTTAATTTGACTCATCATTTTGACGACTTTAATGCCGAGGCTGAATGGCATTTCTTTGCAACGTCTCATGGAAAAAGTCCATGCGATGGCATTGGTGGAACTGTGAAAAGATTTGCTGCACGTGCAAGCCTACAGCGGCCCAATGAAAATCTTATTTTGACTCCAAGGCAATTATTCGAATGGAGTGTGAGTGCATTGAAAAATAACCTATTTGACTTTTGCAGCAACAACGAACATGAAGAAAATGAAAAATTATTGAAGCCGCGATTGAACCAAGCCATAACGGTTGAAGGCACTCGACGATTCCATTCACTTTTGCCTCTGTCAATAAAAACTGTAGAATGCAGGGTTTACTCTTCCTCTGATGAGTCATTCACCCGTAAATCTATGCGCTAAGATAGCCATGTATGTTATGACGGAAACTTTTGCTCACATTTCTAAGTTTAATGCCCAGTTTGATCAAAGATTAATAGATTGTATCCATAGAATAAGCGATTTATTTGTATGAAATATATAATTGTAAGTGCGTTC
Organism: Neodiprion virginianus; assembly: GCF_021901495.1. Classification (NCBI taxonomy): domain Eukaryota; kingdom Metazoa; phylum Arthropoda; class Insecta; order Hymenoptera; family Diprionidae; genus Neodiprion; species Neodiprion virginianus. The sequence continues at coordinate 11,277,216 of NC_060878.1, forward strand.
ATTTCGCAGCTTCCACATATCTTCGGGGGTGATTATAAGTACTAAAATAAGTAGCAAGTTACGTAAATATTATCATTTGTGTGCACTCTCATGGTGTGTAACCGTTATTTTGAATCTCTGTAATAAAAAAACGGTGAAAGACACATTATTGAAACTTCACTTATCGCTTTGAGCAGGCCTTGTGAAGGTACAGTATTTTTTTCAGATTCTCCAATCATGTCCTACATCGTGAAAATGACTTTAAAATAACGTAGAGACTCGGCGCGCCGCAATTTCATGCGCATCGACACATTTAATGATTTTTTACTCGAAAACGAAGAAAAACACCCCTCTGGAATTAATTCACAGGCTGTAGTACAGTTCAAGGAACATGTCAGAATTTTAAAAAAATATTTTGATCGTGTCAGTCACTGTTTTAAAAATCTTTGAAAAATTAATCGTTAAATAAACAATTGATAACAACTTTTTTTTACCATTTCGTATTTTTTTTCAAATTCTATGGAGCTTTCCGCGTAATTTGACAAAAAAAAATTTTGTATCTAATTTTTTGCCGAAGTTATGAATTTTTGAAAAAAATGGGAGTCTAATTTGTTATTGATAATAAAAAATCGAATTTTGCATTATGGGATTCGCGCTTTGGCACAAAAATCTAACTCCCCCTACACAATCCACATGCCAGATTAAAAAAATATCTGAGAGATGACTGATCCGGTTGACGCGGAATAGCCCATATATACAGTTAATACGTTTTTCAATCGAGTATACAAGTTGATTAATCAATGATCGAGCTTGCTCAATTGAAATTCTTGGATTGAAGAACATTTCCTGCTTCAAATTCAACTAGTTTAACTAGTGTCATATTACCTTCTCAGACTCTTTCAGCCATCTTTTACGCCCACTGAATTCCTAATTACCTAATTTCTAATGCATAGTAGTTATACTATTTTCAAAGCGTGCAAAGAAAAGCTCCGGGGGTTGATATAAAACGAACTTTTGATGACGTAGCTTGCATAATGTGCGGGCAAAACTATCCTTGCACCAACTTGCCGTCAGCGTCGATAGAGCAGGTACCGGCGTTACCTACCACGTACATAATACAACAATCATGATCCTCGGTGAGTAAGACGAGGGAAGAAAATTACTAGCGATCAATCACTGACGTCGAGCCAGAAGCCCTGGGACAGGGAGACGTATAAGACGCATCAGCTGCGCCGATATTGCCTCGCTGACGGGCTCCTTCAGCCTGCAGAAATAATCGAAGTAAGACCAAACTATGCTGAAGTTTGTCAGGCGTCGTAACGCATTGGTGCTAACAAGTTTTCCAACATCCCGGGAGCCCGGGTTCAATCCCTCGATATTCCCACCGCCGCTAAGAGCAGAACTTACAATTTCAACCATTTTCACCCGACTGAAATTCGAGAAAAGTTGTCTTAATTCCGATGTTTTGTAAAAGAAAAAAAAAACATCTTACTTGTATTTCGAGAGCTTTGTGTGGGATCTGGAGTTTTTAGTGTCAAGGAGGTGGCAGCACTGACTGTATTTTTCAAATCTACTAACCGAACACTTAAGTTATGTTCCGAAATTATCTCATGCTTGGAGCTGTCGGCAATTTTTTTATCTCTCTTGTGACACCGAGTTCACGACTGGCTCTGCCTCTGTCCTAGGGCGTTTTTAACACTGCCAGCTAGTTTCGGAACATAGCCTTAGACTTAATTGCGCAACAAGATGTGATAAAAAATGTCAAAGTTACGCTTACAAATCATGTTCACGCGTTTTCTCGTTGCTGCAGGAATCGAAGACAGCCTGTATTTCAAGAAGTTTGTATGGGATCTAGAGTTTTCAGTGTCGAAGAGATGCTAGCACTGCCCATGTTTTTCAAATCCGGTAACCCACACTTGAACCTTGTGGAACGTGGTTGCTCTTTACCAAAATAACGAAATCGCAAAACTTACGTTACGTCACTGTAGTTAGAGGGAGTGTTCCATTATCTTTGATATTACTGAAAAAACCGTGTTAAACGCATGTCAGAAATTCTGAAGTAGCTTGTTGTGGAATCTAGAATTTCTCCAATTCTAAGGAGTTGGCGGTACTTTCTCTACTTTTAAACAACTGAAACCCGTATAGATTATACTCGATATATTCTAGTGAAACGTAAAATTCTCCGACAGTAATACGTATCGAAAATGTAAAAAAGCAGGTGTTCCTTTCTGGAAACTCGAACAACTGTTAATAATTCTTTCTATTCGCAGTTCTCTTTCCCCCTCTCAACCCTTTTTTTATGTAAATTTGTCTTCAAGCCGGCCGCGGCAGCAAAGAGAGAAGTAAAACCTTGTGGAATAATTTTTATGGAAAGATCCTGCTGCGTGAAAACGTACCAGCTACGTCCTGTTTACTTGATTTAACTCGTTCTACGAATGCACAACCCAACATATCATATTTGAATGAATAAATTCCTCAGGGGGATGCAAGTTTCAATAAATACGTTACACACTGAAAACCAGAGAACGAGCAAGCGAGCTTCGCGTTTCATCGATAACATTTCATCTCTCTCTACATATTTTACAACCTATATTCGCTATATCATCGATAACATTTCATCTCTCTCTACATATTTTACAACCTATATTCGCATCTATTATACTCAGTTATAGGATAATTGATGTTATCACAAATTGAAAGAAATAACAATTAGCGAAACACAAAAGTTACTATTTGCTTTCTGTATACACGTAAACATGTAAATTGTCACTGGATCCATTTCTTACAGTATTATCAAGTGAATTTTTATTATATTAGTTTATTTATAATATACGAATCATATACACGTAGAATCGGCCCTCGAAGCGCTACAGATTGTTGATTGAATGTTCTAGTCTTGTGAGGTTACGAGTTCTAGCAGCCCGCCATTTTCCAGTGAATATTTCTTATCAATTAATCGCACATATTGCTTCATTTGACTAACGGCAGTTTGCCACCAGTCTTCCATATCGTTCCTTCTCCCATACTTGCGTCTATACTCCGCTCAACGTGAGCATAACCTTACTTCGCGCGTCGTCGAGGGTGGTGGGGAGAGAGTGGGGCGAGTGGGTAGTGCGAAGCGCGGTCCCCAGCACCGTATACGTACAGTTCGGGCCCCGTGCATTATTTTTATTCAGGAAATAAGGTGGATGGAATAATTTGAATACAATATTATGCGCAATCTTAATGCTTGTAATGTTATAAATATATATATATATGTATATATATATATATGTGTGTGTGTGTGTGTGTGTGTGTGTGTGTGTGTGTGTGTGTGTGTGTGTGTGTGTGTGTGTGTGTGTCGGGGAACGTGGCCCAGGGGCGTCCATGGTTACTCTTGCTGGAGCCTTGTTTACACTTAATCTAATCAATCCAATCACTGATAATAATAACGCACATAACAGTCTTGAATCACTAACAATGTCTCTATCTCCAATACAGTCTGTTTCTATTCCATTAAGAATTAACTATCGCGTAATAGGAAATGCGACAGCGAATCCACCCTGCCTCTAGAATTCTCTCAACATGCCTCTGCGTTGCTTTACCGATCTTTAGCTCTGTTCCAATGCAACCGCCATTTAAAAACAGCACCTTCTAGGGCTGTGGCTACGTTCGACAAAAGGCTCTGCCTTTCAGAATCATCGCCTCGCACCCCCCTTTACGCCACTCATCAGGCTAACGGTCTATGACTAATCTAAATACTAACAAATACGCTTAGACTGAATATAAACCAAATGTTCTTCAATATTAATAAGCATCACAGCGCGAGAAAGCGCGTCCAATATATCGTGCGCCGACATATATATATATATATATATATATATGAGGTATTCCACACCATTTCAGCTAATCGGTAAAGGTCACCGACGCCGATCTTGGTGTCAATTTTTTTCTCAATTCGTCTATCGGAAAAAAAGAACACGTGTTCGGTCGTTTTTCGATTAGGCCATCTGTGTCGATTTTATGAATTTTCCGATTTTTCAACTTTTTCGAAACAGACTTTTTTCAACTGGCTCTATCTTCAAGAGCTTTCATTCTAACCAAAAAATGATACAACTATAAAATGTGTCAATAAATCCGAGCTTTCTGAAAAAAATTTTTGAAAATTTTTCCTACCACACAATTCTAAAATTTTTTGAATTGTGACATCTTCGATTTTCCTGAAACTTTTTACTTGCATTCGACCAGTTACAATCAAGTTTTCCTCAGAAGGAAATTATGGACTTCCGATTCGTTCGGGAGTTATACCATCATAAGTGCCGAAAAATTGGAAATATCTTACGGAAATCAATCTTAACTTCGATCAGACAAGTTCTCATGTTATGAAAATACATATTTGCTGTAAAATAAAAACTTTTCGGAATATCCCAAACAATATAAATAAAAACGAGATCACAATTTTTCTTTTCTATGCTAAATATATTTTCAAGTAGAAAATTTCTAAATATGGCTGTTTTTTTTTTTTGGTCTCTTTTTTCATAGAGGAAGTTTTGTTACCGTGAAATTTCTTTTTTTTTTTTAGATTTTCATGCCAATGTGTTTAAAATGTCTTAAAACGTCGAAAAAACGCATTTTTTTTTAAATTTCCGTAAGTAAGTATGTGTGCGTGTGTGTGCGTGTGTGTGTGTGTGTGTGTATGTGTATGTGACGAAAATGGTTGTACGCTCTCTAACTTCCGTAAATTTCAACCGGTGGTTATAATTTTTTTTGCACAAATTGTGTAGCGTACGCGGTCGATTGGTATTGAATTTGACAGGAATCCCTTAAGGAAGTTCATCTGGTACCGAGTTAGTCAAAAGAAAAATTATTACGACTAGCGTAGTCCCTTCGTTAAGTTTGGCAACGCTGCAACCAGGCGCGACGCCCGACGGCGGCAACACCCGACGGCGTACCGCAGCCGCAGCCATGTGTTAGTATTCATTTCAAAAAGCGCGCGGTTGCAACGTTGCCGGCTTCATATGCGGCCATAGTAAAATGGAGGTTAACCTCCAAAAAATTAGCACTTTGCGAGACAAATTGATTTATTCCGAAGTTCGTAAGTATCCAATGGATTTTAGAAAGCAGTCTAAATGTTCTTTACATATTTTTTTATCTATTACAAAAGTTTGGTTCGAAACTGTCTGTCAATGATTTCAAATTTCACGTTTATAGGCGAAAAAAACAACACTATCCATAAGAGACCATGTTAATTCAGACAATTTTTATTTATTAATTGCTCGCGAACAAGATATCCGGAGAGATTGAAATTTAAACAGGTGACTTTTTACATACTTTCAAGTTGACTCGAATTTTTTCATTGAAATCTATCTGTTAATTCGATCATCAGATAAACTCCCTTAAGGCGTTTAGATTTTACAAAATTTTGAAAAATCGAGTTAATCGCTCTAAATTACGTAAATTTGAAGCTATCGAACTGAATTTATCTACACAAACAGATTAGAGGACAAGGATGATTGAGATTGAATTTCACAAGGATCCCTCAAGGGATTCTTGAGGGATTCAAGCATCATTAAAAAACACTAAGATTGATTTCCGTAAGATATTTCCAATTTTTCGGCACTTATGATGGTATAACTCCCGAACGAATCGGAAGTCCATAATTTCCTTCCGAGGAAAACTTGATTGTAACTGGTCGAATGCAAGTAAAAAGTTTCAGGAAAATCGAAGATGTCGCAATTCAAAAAAATTTAGAATTGTGTGGTTGGAAAAATTTTCAAAAATTTTTTTCAGAATGCTCGGACTTATTGACACATTTTATACTTGTGTCATTTTTTGAAAAGAATGAAAGCTCTTGAAGATAGAGCCAGTTGAAAAAAGTCTGTTTCGAAAAAGTTGAAAAATCGGAAAATTCATAAAATCGACACAGATGGCCTAATAGAAAAACGGTCGAACACGTGTTCTTTTTTTCCGATAGACGAATTGAGAAAAAAATTGACACCAAGATCGGCGTCGGTGACCTTTACCGATTAGCTGAAATGGTGTGGAATACCTCATATATATATATATATATATATAATATATATATACCAAAAAAGGAAAAAATTGGCGAATGATGCGTTCGCCATTATATCGTCTACTACTTTCCCTTTACTTTGTAACCACTCACGATGACTGCTTTCCTCCACAAAGTATTTGGCAGCTTCTTTTGTTTCACGGAGCCAAACGGAGCACTATCCATAATAATCAAGCAGTGTTTGTCGAGCGGCAAGAAAACCTTTTAGAACCATTCTTCGAATCGAAGCAGAATAGCTCACCAGGTACAAATCCCGCTGCGCTGCCGACATCCTTATAGACCAATTAATGACTCACGATTCGACCAAGTAATAAACCGATCTACCCTCTATTCACTGAGAAAAGAGTATTGTTGTAGTGAAAAATAGGGTTCATTTACCGTTCACAAAATGTATATATGTTGAATATAGCGAAATAAATATTTAGTTATACAGAAGAAACCGCGCATTTGTATATAATTCTTTGTGCGAGATGAAGATTCGTTAATAGTTAATGTCACCTATTTCTTCAGAAACGGTATCTTGTTATATAAAACAATCCAACACAATATTCAACTACTTAAATATCGATACCGAATTAATGTTTATTAATATTAAATCAACCATCTATTTTGTTATATATATATATTAGGGTGCTTCGTTTGAGACGACTATTTTTTTTTCTTCACTCCATACACGGAATATCACTCTAAACATATAAAAAAAAATTCCCACCAAAGCCTAGCTCTTAATTTTAATTTTAAGTACTCGCTAAATGAATTTGAAATTTTCCCATTTAATTAACACGTAGAAATAATTTTTTTTTTGTCAATTATCTATAGCACCGCGAGTTTTCCTACTATTTAATTGACCATGGCCGGAAGTTTTAGAGGGATCCTTCCTCTTTAAAAATTCCTGCAGCTAATTTATAATGTATGAAGTATCTCGCCAGTAAAAAATTGTAAAATTGATTTTTGCTAAAAAATTATGGTTTTTTTCATTTTTCTCCTAAACTACTAACCTTACAGCAAAACTGTGAAGAACCTTTTCTATAGAGAATTTAATTTCCTACAAAAAAGTTTAATCAGCTGAAACTGTAGAACTGACAGTTTCCAATATAAAATTAAATAATCATAAGAAAACTATAAATATCACCATTTTATCCGCATATTTGACAATTTTTATACCCAAATTGTTATAAATGTAATTAAATAGACGTGATTGTAATGTATCTTAATCTTCAAATGTCTTCGCCCGACCATTCCGAAGTCTTCGCCAATTACTGCTACTCTCAACCAGAGAACATAGGTTTGTCCTCGCAACTGTTTTATTGACCACTTTTTTATATTATTTACATTAACATTTAATGATTTTAATATTCTCGATAAGATTTTTCCAATCTAGCTATTTATTGTGATTAATCAATTAAAAAAAAAAAAAGAAAAAAAAGTGAGGCATCGGGGAATCGAACTCAAAACTTTCAATTCTTGCATGTACATTGTATAAAACTCTAAAACTTCCGGCCATGGTCAATTGAATAGTATGAAAACTTGCGATGCTATAGATAATTGACAAAAAAAAAATTATTTTCACGTGTTAATTAAATGGGAAAATTTCAAATTCATTTAGCGAGTACTTAAAATTAAAATTAAGAGCTAGGCTTTGGTGGAAATTTTTTTTTATATGTTCAGAGTGATATTTCGTCTATGGAGTGAAAAAAAAAAATAGTCGTCTCAAACGAAGCACCCTAACATATACAATATATATATATATATGTCGGCGCACGATATATTGGACGCGCTTTCTCGCGCTGTGATGCTTATTAATATTGAAGAACATTTGGTTTATATTTAGTCTAAGCGTATTTGTTAGTATTTAGATTAGTCATAGACCGTTAGCCTGATGAGTGGCGTAAAGGGGGGTGAGAGGCGATGATTCTGAAAGGCAGAGCCTTTTGTCGAACGTAGCCACAGCCCTAGAAGATGCTGTTTTTAAATGGCGGTTGCATTGGAACAGAGCTAAAGATCGGTAAAGCAACGCAGAGGCATGTTGAGAGAATTCTAGAGGCAGGGTGGATTCGCTGTCGCATTTCCTATTACGCGATAGTTAATTCTTAATGGAATAGAAACAGACTGTATTGGAGATAGAGACATTGTTAGTGATTCAAGACTGTTATGTGCGTTATTATTATCAGTGATTGGATTGATTAGATTAAGTATAAACAAGGCTCCAGCAAGAGTAACCATGGACGCCCCTGGGCCACGTTCCCCGACACACACACACACACACACACGCGCGCACGCACGCACGCACGCACGCACACACGCACACACACATATATATATAACATTACAAGCATTAAGATTGCGCATTATATAATACTGTATTCAAATTATTCTATCCATCTTATTTCCTAAATAAAAATAATGCACGGGGCCCGAACTGTACGTATACGGTGCTGGGGACCGCGCTTCGCACTACCGACTCGCCCCACTCTCTCCCCACCACACTCGACGATGTGCGAAGTAAGTCTGTCATCTGATTGGGCGGAGTATATAATGGCTGCTTTCTTGCACCAAGTATTTGGTTGCTTCTCCTGTACCAGGAATTATATGGAGCATTGTCCATACACAGGTTTCGTCAAGCAACGGTAAAACTTTATTGAACCCATTTCAGAAATGTATCACCGTTTATTTCATTGGGACACTCGTATATATTTTTCTTTGAGTCGAAGCATAATGAGCCCACTAGGTACGAAACCCGGTACGCTGTCGATGTATTCTGACCAATTAAGCATTTCCTTTATCACTCGGATTAGTGGGTCCCTTTGTCAGTCCTCGGAGAAATGAGTCCTTCTGGGATCTTACTGTCTCGTCTATCCGGTGCCAGTTTTAGCACAATAGCGCCCCGGGCCAACATCATATGACGCCCCTTTCCAAAAAGACAAACTAGCAAGTTTCCGCTTGATCCATTCTAGCGGATACAAATCAATAAAGCCATGTGAGAATTTTTAAGGTTTTCCTTCAGCTTTACACAGAGCTAACGACTTGAAGATAGAAACTTTTTGCAGCTCCTTATTTACACTTTTAACTGTATTTTTTCCGCTTTTGGCTTGTTTCTTTTCTACGCGTTGATTCTTTTTTTCTACAGAACGTAGGTTAGAATAATATTGTACTTCTTTTCTGTTTTTCACTTTCCGGGACTTTTTGTCAGCAAATATCTAAACCAAATCAGCGAAATCTAATTTTTCGGCAATTTCGTTTTCGATGAAAAGCGTTGCCAAGTTAGCGAGCCTTTACCGTGTAATTGTTGATTGTAAGTAAGTTTTTATCAATTTAAGTTTTGGAAAACTGCGTTTTCCACTGGTTACCGTTACAGGAATAGTAACCAAAATGCAGAACGCAATCCCGACATTCCGATACAGTTCATGAATATTACGCTGCTCGATAAAGTTTAAAACTCAAATGGGAGTAATATCGTTATCGAGAAGAAAACGATTGAAGCTTATGAGCTCGTTACACAATAACTTTTCATCTATGTTAGAATTGGAATCCACAGCAAGCTTTTGTTTTAGATTATCACAGAAGCCTTATAAGCTATAAGTTCTTTTCGTTCGAAGATTTTTTTAACATTGTACAGGAAAGTCCATCTTTCTGAAAAACAGAAATGACTTTATTCTTAATTTACTGTACATTTTCAGCGCTGCTTTATCTCCTCTATATCATTATCACTATCCAGACCGCACCCGACAGCGAAGCCCCCCTAAATTTGGTGTCTTGGGCGATCGCCCGACTGTCGCCTACCCAAATGCTGGCGCTGCGACCATTCGAATCCCAATTTGAGCGTCACCTGTATTCACTAACGTTTCTTCCAGGTAAACTAAGTCGACCTACCCTCTATCGGATACCTTTTAATTGTTCTCGGATAATGGCTGCACACCATTATGAGGTCTGGGTGAGGTTTAGGCGCCATTATGTTGTCGTTGTGTATAAGTGGAATTAACTTTCAGCAATAACTTATGGAAGGACTGTCACTTACATTCGGAAAGGGCTTCGTCGTCGTTCACGGCTTGGGCAACTTTATCCGCCGTTGGCATTTCCTTATTTCTATAAAAATCACGAACCTGTCGCCGTAACGTATTTTTAACCAACTCGGCGATCTTATCTTTTACAGAAAGGCGAGGTTTCTTCGACTTTGGTTCTGACACGTGACCAGTTCTCATGTACTCTGCTGTAATCTGTTTGGTTCTAGATTTTCCGATTCCCGTCATTCGGCTCACAATCAATTTAGTCGTCGTTTTTTCGTGTGACATTCGTGGATTGTCTTCCTTCAATGCTTTGCAAATATTCATAACAATAACTTTGTGATTTTCGTAAACCACCTGAAATCATATCAACGAAAAACAAAAGCATGAAACGCTAGTGAACAGTAGATAGCGAGATTGAACGATAGCAAACAGTACGTAGTGAAATACTATACTGTCTGTTTATCTGTATTCACGTGGCCTCTATTATTTTTCTTCACCGGAGATGATGGTATTTCCTCCTCTCGTGCTTCTACCACCCCCATGTATCACTAATCACTCCTTGTTTCCAATACACATCACTTTTGGAATAACTGTATTTTGAGGTTAACTCTCGACTATTCGCATCAACCGTTACGTTCGGTATGCTGGGGTTTCACTGCCGCTCCTAGCCAGCACGCTGGACCCGATTCCGAGATGGAAGAGACATAATGGCCGTTCCGTGGGTGAAGACCTGACCGAAACCGACGAGTTTTCTTGCGATCCTAAGTCTTCCCTCGTTGCACGGAGTATGGACGGCAAGAAGTTGAAAAAACATTGTTTCTTCAAAATACTTCGTGCAAAATTAATTCAGAATTGTACACGATTTCAACATGGTTATTATCACAGAGTCAAATATTGTACATTCAATGAAAAATCTCTTGCTACATAGAAGTGGGTTCAAAGTTGAAAAGGTTAGCCCACTCTGTCTATAATGTAATAAAAAAAATGTTTTTCATTGTTCCAGAACAGGCGTATCCGGAAAATGTTAACAAATGTTCAATAGACTGCAGGTTATCTTTGATTTCATTCTTATTACTTTGTCGTATTCAAAAACTCGGAGTAATTTAATATAGATTTTACGTACAGTTTTCAGATGTTAACAGAGGTAATCAAATCAGCTGAGATCAGGAAATTAAAATTGTGATTGAAACTTGTTGTGAAAATTTCTCAAAACTCAATTCTTAGGTTAGTATCGATGGTAAGTATACTCTGGAGATTTTGTATGGTAAAAGTTTGCAATATACTTTGGAGAAAGTTCTGAAACAACAAAAAGTTTCCATTTTCGGAATAACGAAACCGTTTGATTAATTCTTCATCGAATCTCTAAAAGTGTTTGAATAACTTCAAAGTAATCAGAATACATACAATGAGAAACAATCAGAGCTTGTCAGCGTTTTTAGAATCTTTAAACATTTTTTCCTCTGAGACAATCATAGACGTTTTTCCATTCGAAAACGTTAACGGCCTGCAAATATGAATCGATGCATGTCAATATTATCAAACGGTAAAAGAAAATTACGTTTCATTGTTGCATTCATTAGTAAATGAAAATCTGCAAATAGTGCAATGGCGATTTTCTAAAGTATATTTATTAATTATAAACATCGCCACCTTCCCCGGAACCTACCGATAATTTGTCAGTAAGAAGACAAAGCTTCAACAATCTTTCAGGTGAAGAAATCCCTGATATTAACTGAGTCAATTCATGTCTGATTTCTTCAGATATTTTTCAAGTATCCCTGAAAATTGTCCAACAGTCTCTATCCAAGGATTTTTCAGGGTTGCTCGGTGATGTTTCATAATTTTTCAGAGTATGTAGCATATTCAACAGATATAAACGCCTTCAGAAATCGGCTAAAGTCCGGAATCAAAATGGCAGCTCCATATAAGTCCGCACTGAAGTGCGCGGCAAGCAAAAGACAATCGGCCAGCCACGGCGTCGTTCTTGACACACGGAGCAAATTAGCAGTAGACTGACGAACGGCGCTACGAACCTGCGGAAGTAAACAAAAATAATGCCCCGATTTGGGAGGCGACAGTCCGTAAGTACGCCCAGTAATTACAAACCATAAATATGCATCATAAATGAAGGGTGGGAGGGAAGCGGACGGGTAAACCGAGTAAGTACTTGCTGTTACAATTCAGTCTCGATTTACACGTCGAAGGTCAAACTTCGACGGTGGTCAGATTTGAAGTGCGATCAGGGCTCCTTGGAAGAAAATCAGGAAACGAAGGGAACTCGTTGTTGATTCTCACCCGAGTGTGATATATAAAACAATTCAAGTGATTCATCCATTTTGTATACAAATCCTCAGAGTCAGCATCTCCCGCCGCTACGTACAGCTTCGCAATACGTATGATAAGAAGTGCGAGATACTTGCTTTCTACCAAAGTTTGCTAAACAGTGACTTGTATGATTGACGCCACCTATAGTGACGATGGAGAACGCGATGAAAAACCACGACGAAAGCAGCAAAGCGACGAATAGGACGAGGACCAGGAAAAACAAACAGGAGCTCGACCAGCTTCGGCGAGACGTTTTAGTCACAAATAAATTACTGGTTAGTACTACATACTTGTCTTAAGAGAATGCTAGATTCCGTCCTTACCGACCGAGTAAAGTCTCACTTTTTTTTCACCATTGCTCCATGTTTATACGTCACTTATACAATACCGGATAAAATAAGCGAAAAACTTTTTACTCATGCGTTAATAGTGCCGGGAAGTGTATTCTTGAAATAGCTGGTAGTTCAATTACGGGAATGCATTAGTCGGCTTTATTTTTTCGTGAAACCAGACTTTCTTTGGATATTTGTATTTGGTACGGTATTGAGATTAATCAAATTGTGTCGACGTGTCCTCTCATTAACAAGAGACACTAAAATACAAGGGATTTGTATCGAGAGAGGGGCGCAACTGTCAGTATCGTTTTACATACACACTATTCTAAATTTTTTCATGAAAAACACCTTACTGGTTATCCAATTTCGATTAATCTTAGCTCATTTTGTCCGTAGATGAATCATTTACAAATCGTATGTAGACACATTTCTGGTGACCTGTTAAATTGACCAAAAAACCGACGTATGTACAACCAATGCAAACTGCATGTTACAAACTAATGCTTCATTTCAAATATATTCAAATTGTTAAAAATCCATTCAAGATAATTTGTGAAAAATTCATCTGTCAAAAAAACGAGCCGTTACTTGATGAATTGAATAAGCCGTACGAAATTGGCATCAAGAATGAATTGGCGCGCGAATAAAAAGTTAGGAAAGAAGTAGAAACCGTTTAAAAGAAATCCCTAACCATGTTTTTTACGACCATGTTGGATTCCTGAAGAATTAGATCCCGAAAAAGTAGGAACTAAAAACATTCGAGAAATCTTAAATTATAATATGTTTATACCGAATAACATTTGATGTAGCGTACTGACATAAATTTATGCTTATTCACCACGGAAATAACTTTTCGTCAATTTCTGTGGTCTCGGTGGTCTCTGAAGATTTATATCGTGAACAAAATAGACCAAAAATATTGCACTGAATTCGAAACAGGAGAATTTAATCATTTTGTTTTCTTTGTGCTCACTGGCGTTGGCGCAAATGACATTACCGGAGAGTTTTGAAACTGTGTTTTCTGTTTTCTTGCCTTTCGATTTAGTCAATCTGGCACATTTATTCTTAACAGAAGTCTCTCGAAACTTTTAACCGGTCGTCTCAGCTAATCAATTACCAAACCATTTTCATCGAAATTCACGTTTTTTTCTGTACTAGAGGAATAATTCTTATAAAACTTATCAGAAATTAATTCTGTTATCGATTTTAAATGAAACTTGAAGAGTTGCCATTGACGCAATGTATATAACCCAATAAATAAATTTCAAGCACAAATAACCGCCAATCCACTTTACACCAATCAGAAATTCAGAAAACCGTACTAGCTATATAAACTATACAGAATAAATTCATATTTTCCAAGCAAAGTTCCTTCGCAGTCATTCCAAAATTCAAAAATTGTTTTTTTCCACCTTGTTTCGTTACCCCCGCACAAAAAATTTCAATTTGACATTTTCAAAAAAGAAGTGAGGGCTTTTTTATAGTCAGCTCAATAATTTACCGTGCCAAAATATAAAATCGCGTCACATTCCACTGAAAATTTTTCAATTAATATTCGGATGATCCATGGATTAATAATCTACAAAAACCGAGAGCAAAATTGTGGTAAAATTTCTTCGCAGTCGTCATATTTCACGTTCAGAAGTGTCGTTGGAGCCATAAAAAAATCATGCAACATCGACTCTAAATAAACTTGGATCGGACAACCCTGCGGCGACAGTTGCCTAAATACAGACGAATTTACGGATCTGTTAATATCTCCTCACGCAACGGAATGCGAAAGAAAATGGTATTTCTTAAATTTTTGGAAAATTTTAAATTTCGACCGTGGAAGCGATTTATAAAAAATGCAACCACGCTACTAAAAATTTGGCTGATTCACACTTGCGTTTATAAAATATAAGAAACTTCACTTTCTACGTATTTATACTTATTATTACTCCCAACATTTCGGATTTTTCTGACATGGAATCGCTTAATTTACGTACTACGTACCCACCCAATTGACGATTTAACAACTACGCGATATTGAATCAGAAAATTTTGCTTCACTTTGATAGCGTGACGAATCCGCTCCACCAAAAGCTCACACTTCAACATTCACAAAGGTTCTCAACAAATTCGCCGAGCGGAGACAAGCAATCGTAAGATCATTTTGTTCTTAAAAATTAAACAGCAGCGCTTAAAAGTATTTTGACAAAGATAGTAATTGAGTTAATTTCATGCAAGAATAAACTAGAAAAATCGATAATATTATTCGTTGAAACAAATTCAATGTTCTACATAATTGTTAAAAATTAACTATCGATTACTCGAAAATAAATTTATAACAAAGAAAAGTAAGAGAAACGACCGATCAAAGTAATAACGAATTTCATATTATCAAAATACCTTTGAGCGCTACCGTATTTATGTTGATGAAAGAAAGTAGTGAAAATTTATTAACATTTTATTACAATAACTTGGTAATATTTACTCACTGAATATTGAATTATCGTCATTATTATTAGGATGAAAAAAATTGCCGAATTTATCAATTTCATTGTACACAAATTAACGAAAAAGAACTACTCGATTCGTTCACATTTTAACGAATTTGAACTAGGCTTATATACATATTTTGAGTCGATAATTGCGTGAAGTTATCGATTCTATTCTATTCGTGTCGTAAAATGAAAGGAAAAAAAAAATCGAACGCGTAACTCGGATTTGAGAAGAGCGGTGATCGAGTTGAGCTTTGATAATCAGGAGACGAAATGTCAGCTTATTACACCGCCTAGAAATTTAGAATCCATCTCTTTATACATCGGGATTATAAGATTGATTCAAACGTTCCAGGATAACGAAATTCAAGGATTAGACAGCGCTGGAAAAAGGACCGGAAAGAAGAAGATGTGTCACAGACTTCTACCGGTAATTGATCTATAACTCTATAAATTCGATGCGTGTTGTAACCTGAAATAATTCAAGATACTCGAAAATTATTGACAAATTTTTATCTAAATAGACACAAAAAAATGCTGAATGATTTCAGGGTTGATTGGGAACATTGGCTAAAGAAATTTCCGAATAATATTCAACGCTTGCGGAGTAAAATGTGTATTATTTTTGGTAAAATTTGTATTATTCTGATAATTACCGAAGGATTAGTTTCAATAAAAAAAAAAAAACTCGGTTTCTTTGTTTAATTTTCTTAATTTTCTATTAAAATACTTTTCGTACAGAAATTGAGATGCTTGTACAGTTTTTGAGGCACTTTATTATTTATATATATATTAATTAGGATTCTCATGAAATTCGTAGAAACCTGTCACATTTTGTAAAGATATAAATTATTTCCAGGCGATGAAGCCTTCTTTCCTTATAACTAATCACAACAAATTGACTTTCTCTTTACATTTCCGAACACCTGGACACGATGCTGGTGCTGCAGTTAAGAAACCCGGAAGTCGGTATTTTTGCAAACGGGTCGAAAGGTGCTGAAATAAAAAGGGGTATGAATAACATATGAATATCTTTTCGCCAGCTGCACAGTTGGTAGCTATGTATGAGATGAATCAGCTTTTCCTGCCATGCCTCTGAAAATATTTATCCGAATGGGGGGTCGTTTCCTCTGTCTTTTCTTTTTCATTTTCTTCTTTTTTTATTTTTTTATTTTTTTTCTTTTTTCTTCCTTCTTTCCTGTTTTCCTTCCTTTTTATTCATCCTCCGCGTCCACTCGAAGGGACCGAAAGTTACGACCCGTCGCTATTAAAAAATCCCTGTAGATATCATACGCCTACTTTGCGCTCGCCAAATATACAATAACTTATAATCTGTTCACGTATAATAATAACGATAGTATTGCCTTCAGAGACAACGAACGTATCATCTTTATAAAAAAAAAAAAACTAATAACTTACGTAAGAGAGCGAAAATCGTTAATATTCATGGGCGGAAATAAAAGCGTAAAGTTTTTATTCTCGTCCAATTCTTTCTTTCCAAAAATTCTGCACTCGATGCTTTATTTTTTTTTTTTCTAACCTTTGTAAAATTGTTCGGTTGTTCAAGTTTTTGGCAAACTTCAGATTTTTTCATTAACGAGAGTGAATTTATTTCAACCGCCAGTGTTAATAATTCGAATTTCTCATGCAGAAAATCTTGCCTTAACCGAATCAGATAAAGCACGCATCGAAAGTGATCTTCAGAAGATTTTGCACGATGGGCTACGGAGATCAAAGTGAGTTTATCCGTTTTTTCTTATCGCCATTGTGTTTCTAGCATCGCCACAAGCGAATTACGTAATTTATTTACACGTTTTTAACGTAATACAGGAGATTGAAAAGCCAAGCTGCAAATAAACTCCAACAAAAATGTCAGGAAACTGTTGACAAAAATGAGTCGGATTCACCGGAAAATCAGTCCGATGATAACGTCTTAGAAATAAAACCTGCGCCAGTCGTCGCTAGTAAAAAACCTAAGTAAGTGATCCACATTACGTAGAAAATATATTTATGTTTTTTTTTTTTTCTTCACAAGAATTGTTGCTAAAAATTCTAGACCTATCAGCAAAATTTATTATCGAAAATCAACGAGTTTCAAACTTGCCATAAAATTCTGAAATGCATCAAGCCAATTTAAATCAGTCTAATAAACCTATTCGGATTACAATTGTAACGATTCATGCAGATGACTGTGAAGAAACATTCAAAATTATCTGACGACACATTTTTTATTTGTACAAATATAACACCAAATGAAATTTCAGTGGCAAAAGAAGGTTGCAAGTCCCCATCGAGCAGGATCGGAATATCAGGAAAGTATCTAATGCGGAAATGCATGATACAAAAACTATTGCAAAACAGTTCAAAACTGATAACAAGAGGAACAATTCGGCTGGAAAAAAGTGTAAGAGAAGCCTGTTTCAAGATGAAAATGACGATTCTGATCATCCAATTCACTTATCATGCGTTGAAGACTTGCGGTAATCATATTTTACAACTGAATTAATTGCGATTGGTAGAAAAACAAAATCCTCGAAAATTTGCTATTACTTTTGTCAGAGATCATTCAGAAATATATAGTGAAGCCGAAACTTTTGAAAATCATTGGACTTTGTCAGATATTTTCCAGAAAAACTGAGAAGATATTGAAAATTTACATTCTGAATAGATTCATGAAAATATTGCAAAAAAATTTTTTAAATAAAACTTTTAACATGGACATCGACTGAAATTCGAGATCTAGCGCTTATTGAATATTCTGATTCTAGATTTTCTCCGACTCTTGGCAAGGCTAAAGTTAAAAAGGAATCCGGAGAGCCAAAGTCAAAACCTGCTAATCGGAAATTAAATTTTAATTGCGGTAAAGTTGGAAAAAAAGTGATTACCGCCAAGTACCAGAAACTTTGCGCAGTTGTTTCTGCCCAAAGCTTCACCAATTGTCTTAAGCAAACGCCTCATGTCGGTGAGTTGGATTTTCTTTGAAACGTTTCGAAAATTCAATGCAAATTTCAATTGAAAAAAACTTGGTCACGAACGCGAGATTTTTTTACGCATCGTTTTAACATTTTTCAATAAAAACTGGTCAATATTTTGGTTTTGGTAAAAACGCAAAGAGCGTTTCAATATTTAAAATGACAAAATGTTAAAGATTTTGAAAATTTGTCGTCTCAGAATGTTAAAAATGTGCATTATAATAGTATAAAGTTTCTGAGAATTCTAACGTTTGAGAATTATCACTTTTAACAATTGAAATTCTGTGAAAAAAAAATCACAAATTTCAGTCGCAAAATAATAGAAAAGTTTAATTATATTGAATGCAATTTTTTCCGCATTCCCCTCGCAAATTTTTTTTCCTACACTAATTCACAGTACCTATAAAAATGTCTCACAAAAAAAAACTTGCGGATAATATTTTGTGAAAATTCATTTTTCAGATCCAAGGACAAAAATCAAAAAGTCTCTAGGTACCTTGTACTCCGTTTGCCGACAGCAAAAGATGCTGGTTCAAAAGCATCCGACGAAAGTTTCGAAGGCAAATATCAAAAACAGTAAACATTCTCGTCGCCAGACGCCTCTCGAAGACCAACCGTCGACTTCCAATTTTAAAATCGATATTGGACATCAGGCCATAAAACTTGAGGCCCCTGCGATCACTGTCAAGACGGAACCGACCGGGGATAGTCATCAAAACGCCTCCACCTCATCGGACACAAGCATAATTGCGGAATGGGAAACAAACTCTTTGAGGGTGAATTACGACAGTGTCGGTGCAACTTTAAAATCGGAAATAACCGAGTGTTCGGGGACCACCGACACAAGTTGTGAAAAAGGCCAGCAACAATTTACAAAAGAGGTGAAGAAAATTTGTAAAAATATAAGTGAGGAGCATTCGAAAAAGAATTCGAAAATTATAGTCATTTCTTTACCATTACCATTCAAAAATATCGTACTATAAAATTTCTGAACAAAATAACTAACAATATTTATTTTTCTTGTTTGCTAGGGTATCGTTGAAAGACCGACGTCTACAATACCCAGCCAAGAACGAAGCAAATTTCTCAACGAGAAAGAAAACCAGTTGACCCAAGCTCCGTCACTCCGTAAGAAAATTCTGCAGAGATATCTGCAAGAGACGAACAATTCAGGTTCTTTTCCGTCGCGAAAATCAGAAGAGGAAGTCACTTCCACTGTTAAATCGGAAGTCAAGCCTCGATGCTTCCAGACCGTAACAAGAGCAGCAAATTCGGCAACTGTCAACTGTCCGGATACTCGTCAAAACTTCGATAACGTAGCTGGACCATCAAAGACCAATTTGAGCAGCGCGTCGAGTTCGACGCTGCCGAAATTTCCATCAGCGCGGAAAAAGTTGATGATGCGCTACCTGAGGGAGGTTAATAATCAGGACAGGCCGAATCCTTTCACGGAAACACTCGAGGAGAATCAGGAGCATGGATGTTCGAGCAAAGAAACTGCCTCTGCTACTCTGGTATGAAAAAATTACGGAAATTTTATACCAAGACCCGAATGAGTTCCGATAATTCTGACACAATTTCTGCGGAAGGATTGCAAAATATTTTTGACAATTTCGAGACATTTTCTATTGAAAGTCTGAGACGAACTTTGAGTTTGTAACGTACAGACAGTATCGAAACGGAAGAAATAAATTTTTATGATATGCGGCTGAACAAATCTGAATCGACATATCAGTTGAAGTATATTTTCAATGAAATTAAAATTTTCAAAATTGTCCCGAAATTCAATCAACAAATATCAAAGTTTTGACATCAATTGACTGAAATTGATTTTCTGTTGAGAAATTAAGATACTTGTAAAGAAATTCCTCTGGAAGTTCTAAGAATTGATAAGATACTTTTCATACAAAATTACGCAACTATCGGAAATTAACGGTCTGACTAAATTCTGAGAATAATAATTTCTTCCAGGGTTCAAGCCCGAGTACCAAGAAAATACTCGTGAAGCGGTATCTGCAAGAAGTGAACGGCCAAGAAGAACAACCGGCGATCTCGAAAGCATCGGAATCAAACGCAGAAAAGCGCTGTTTCGGCGAAGAGGCCCAGAGACCGGAGTTCGGATTACAGATGCCCATAAAAGTTGAGACAGTCGCTGATTCCTTGACCGTGAACTGCGATAGTGACGAAAATTCTCACTTTGCTAAGGAAAATTTAGATCCACGGCTGCCGCAAGTCCCGGAGATGCGCAAGGCGATATTACAACGGTTTCTGCATGACGTGGAGGTCCAGAATATGGAGAGACAGCAAGTCGAGACGGCGGAAAATTTTCCGGTAGGATCAGCGCGTCACATGCCGGTGATTCTACGAAGATCGCAGCAAGAGAGGGTTTGGCACAGAACTTCGAGCGAGGCTGAAATCGGTCAAGATTTCGGGGGAATCACCATAAGCCACGAAGAACCGGAAGTCATGCCGACACCCGCTGTCGTAAACGCGCTTTACGAACTGAATGAATACCAATCGAGAACCAGCTGCGATTTTTCGGAACCGAATGTATACCACACAATTCCACCTTACAATTATCATGTGGAACATTTCCAGACAAACGGATTTTCCGGTCAGGATCGGGACTACGAAAGGTTTCCAGTTTTCCCGAAACGGAGCAACTCCTCGTCGACTGCAAATTCTGACGAGTTGCCGCATATTGCGCCCCAAAATGAACCGTATCAAGTGCACCAACTTCAGGTCCTCGGAGCCAGTGAACAAGTCGAGCTGCTGCACCGTATGCACGAGCGAAACGTGGTAAGAAAAATGTTGTAATAAATTTTTCACAATTTATCTTAACGATTCGGTAGAACTGTACATATTAGTTGTTTCGAGGAGAATTCTGAAAAATATTTGGTACAATATTTGTCGGAGTATTTGAAGTTTTTTTTAACAATCACCGAGGTGTTACCAAGCAATTCCAGTGAGAGTTTTTAATAATCGTGTTGTTCTTTCGGGACTTCATCTTTTGTTAATGATGTAACGGCTGGGAAAAAATTTATACCCATCGTTAAGTTTATCATAAGACAATCGTCGAAGCTCTTTTTAAGACTATAAATTAAAGAAATACTGGAATTATATACAAAAGCTTATTGTAACTAGATATCGATACTTCGTTTCGATTCGGTTCGTTATGGTTAAAAATTTAGTAGATTCGTTTTATTTCGCTCTACGATTACTCATTTTATTCGGAAGATTACTTTTTACAAATTCACCGATATCCCTTTTTTTTCGTTGTGTTGACACGCGAGGTTAAATTTTCAATTTCGCAACATTTTTGTGACAAACAAATCGCAATATTGAATTTACTAACGGAAAGGAAAAATCCGTAGGGTAAAGTCGAACGAAACTACTACATTTTCAAAAATTTTGTAGTTGATTGATATCTATAAACTTTTGTCTATAATTTTGGTATTTCTCGTTACTACAAATTTCAAGAGATCTCACGCACATAACAAATTGATAAATACTGAATATTCGACTATTTAGTAATAAGATTGATAAGAAGTATCGATTTTTGGCCAACAACTGTTTTAAAACCTGAATAATTCCGAGATTGTAAATTTCCAACCATTTCTGTGAATATCATCTAAATTTCTATACGAGTCTCGTATTATTTCAGAACTCCGTTTTGTGCAAAGAATGTGAAAAAAAAAATCTGAATTCCGGTGTTTCCGCATTTACCTGTAAAAAATGTTATCAACGAATCTAGAATTTCAAATACTTATCATACATTTCCCGGAAAAACCACAAGATTTCTTCTATATTATACTTGTTGACAATTATTTTCGGGCAAAAAGTTTATATATTTTTACAAAATTTCCCGAGACTATTAGAATTGGTGAGTTGTGTTAAAAAAAAAAACAGTCAGACATTTGTTATATTCTGAGTAAATTCATGAAAATGTTCGAAATTCTCCGCAAATAATTTACGAGGCTGAGGCTGGTAACGTTATTGTAATGATCAGTGTTTCGGAAACCCCGTCGATTCGTAATTTTAGTAATCTGAAATGATTTCATTCGCGAACAGCGATCACAAATGTTCCAGTTGCCGAGAAGCGAATTCCATAACATTTCTACTAGCTTAATGCAGCCGCCGAACCTCGCGCCGCCCGATTCTGGAGTTACTTATCACTGGCCGCCACCTCCTGCAATTTTGAATATACCCACGCGAAGCTACTCGGAGACATGCTTTCAGAGAAGGTTCAATTTCGTTGTTCCTTTCGAGCAAACCGAGTCGATTTCCCATAGCACGATCATCAATCCGCTGTACAGATCAGCCGTTCTTGAAAATCTGCCATACCCGCAGAACTTTAGCCCCATGTTGGAAGAACTTCGGAATTATAACTATCAATTGCTTATTGATTCTGGATATGCTCACGCCGCTTTCTTCAACAGTCAGGTACGCCTTTAATTAATAATATTTGGGGCGTACAGTCGGGTGAAAAAATTATTGAAAATCAACAAGCGATTAAGCGGAGCTTTGAATAGTGTCATCAAAGCTAATCTAGTTACGTTTTAATGTAAAAGTTCTCGTAATGAAAGAGAGAATATTCAAATACTGGAGA
The DNA here is from genome assembly GCF_021901495.1 of Neodiprion virginianus. Classification (NCBI taxonomy): domain Eukaryota; kingdom Metazoa; phylum Arthropoda; class Insecta; order Hymenoptera; family Diprionidae; genus Neodiprion; species Neodiprion virginianus. Next base: position 11,299,975 of record NC_060878.1, read on the forward strand.
TTCAACTACGTTATAAACCCATCGTTATTTTAATCACGTCATAGAATTTTCATTATTTTACTTAGTACGAACTTTGCAATTGAGACTCAATGTTGAAACGTTTTTATCTGGATCAAAGAGTCTTTCTTCGTTCGGATTCAACTTTGTCAACTTTACTTACCCCGTTCAATATTTCATTTTGCTACGTTTTTTGATTCCACATATATTTTTTACCCGACTGTAACGTCCTTAAAGAAAAAGCTTCATTTCTGTTATTTGATTGGAATTTTTTTACTATGATTTACAGAAATATTTCAATTTCCATTCAGCAAACGAACCATTCTATATTTCTTTCGTGGTAAATTGGGCGCTTGATTTTTAAGTAAACTTCGAACAGCTGCTGCCTATTATACGGAGAGAATCTCAAGCAATAAACTTGGAAAAAATGAAAAAAAGAAGTCAAGTTTTCGTTACATCGATAGTAGTTTCATTTCGTTTCATCGAGTTTCCAATCACTCCCGTGCTGAAGAAGTTTTCACTTCAAAAACAGTTTCCTTAACACAATCCGAAACGATTACATTTGGAAATGTCAAACTTTTTACTTAAAACCTAGATTTGGTCACGTCTAATTTTCATCTGATGGAGTTACCAAAGTTTTCAAGATAAAAATTAGATGTAAAAATTAACTTACTTATCCCTCGCCAATCCTATAATCTACAAGTCCAAAATGTAGGTGATTTTCAAATCTTATTGCACATAAAATGCGTCAAAATTTCATTAATATCCAAATTTTTCCAATTTCAATGTCTATTGTTTATTAGTTTGTTCCTGCTTCCATATGACGATGGAATAATCTCATAGTCTCTTTATTCTTCATACCGTAGGATGGTTAGAGCGAGTTGCTTCAAGCTCTGAAAGATGGCACCATTTGCAGCTTTTCCAAGTCTGGCTAGGCTTTTCATATACCGGGTGATCCGCAATTGATATTCAGACATTAACGTCACGTTTTCGCTGCGCTACATTTCGTTTGGAAATCATCCAGTTTGCATTGTTATTTTTCATGAGGAATTCTCGATTTGCCAATACTTTCATAAATTTTTGAAAATGAAAAACCGGTTCGATTTTCCATTCTCTCAAATAAATCTATACTTTTGTTATCAAATCAATGCGTTAAATATAAATAAAAAATTTATCTTCCAGATTGGTGAAAATGCCGGTCAATATTATCAGCATGTTACACAGCCGGTAAGCATAATATTGTACCCTAATACTTATACGAAAAACACTGTAAACAAATGTACGCCGTAATGACGAATTAGCGAAACGATAAAATCACTTGGATGATAAGAACCGTGGTGATAAAATTCTAACATTACAATTTTCTTTGTTATTTTTCAGATTTATAGCGTTACTGATGTTCATCCTCCGCAACAAAGCCAAGTACTGCCAGATTATTCTCCTAGCGATGACTAGACAAACGATATAAGGTGACAGTAACAATAACAATACAACAGTGCATAGTATATGTTTCGCTAATATGTATTATAATTTGTACCCGTCTTGAATTATTTTATCGGCCGAATCACCGTGTCGGCATTTAATTTTCAATTACCTGGAATAAACGTAACTTGTACGCAATATTTTGCCAACATCGAAGACGGTTTAACGTGTTATTTATACTAGAGGAAAAAAAAAAACGGCAAAAGTTGAAAAATTGCAAAAATTTGACATAAATACGTTATCAGAATTGACGAATAATCGATACATTTAATTTCTTATTATTATTATAATTATTTCAACACTCTTTAAAATTGTTGGAATAATTGAAATACATTGAAAAATATTGATTTCATGTTTAAAAAAATGTCTCTTTTTATACGCATTTATATAATTTATGTGTCTGATGTTATTCGAAATATTGCAAAATAATATTGTAATCATTTGTAATTCACCCAAGTGCCTATCTTTGATTACACTTGGTTGTAGTGTGTAAGAAGCAAAAATTGTTTATGTCGTATCTTTACCTATGTACTGTATAATCACATGGAATAGTGGGTCACATGTGTGTGAAATAATGTGTGCTGATGGTACGCGTTAACTGTGTAACAAAATTAAATGTGGACTAATTATTCTTTATACGAAGAGGAACTGAATTATATTTCAATACAACATTTAATTTATACACAAATTTCACGCGTATCATCGGATTGTTGTCAGCTGCTGTAAATTCAAGGTGAATTGAAAAAAAAAAAACAAACCCAAGCGTAAAATAGCCGTGAGCTAAACGGTTTGACTTTACATCCGAAGAGTGAACTTTTGCTTCTAGTATAGTCGGGAATTGAATGCTCCAGATTTGAAAGTTCAAACTCTCTAGCTTCAGAGTTTTCAGTTCTCTAGTTTCTCTGACCTCCTACCTTAGGAGTTCGATTGATTTCCAACATTCACGGTAATTCACAACTTGTACAAACTATTTTTCACCAGCTGATTAATCACTTACACCTCGTCTATTGAATTGATACGTAGCGTGAAAGATAAAATTCTGTTTAATTCTGAGTTTTAATCTTTACTACCGGCAGCTGGAACCGGAATGAAGAAGACGAATCGTATTTGCAAAGCGAACATAACTCTTCGTGTTTCACTTGAATTCAGTAGCTTTGATAATCCGTTGATTTATTGTATTTAATCTGTATATTATCCTAAGTATCATGAATAATATCATTAAAAGCAATGTAAAACGTAATATGTTTCATCATTTTAAACTTACATCCTCGTCCCGTGGCAAACTAATCACCTACATGTGAAACCTCGTAACTTTTCTAACGTTGAATAATTGATTGAATAATTGTGAGCCGTTGTGTCGTAAAGGTTTTTTTTTTCTTTTTTTTAATTCTTCTCAACTTCCGTTCGATACTGTTTTTTTACTCGGCTAATTGACCGCAATTTCAAAACAAAACATCTGATGCAGAAATTTTTCCATATGTATAATATATTCACAACGAGTCAACATTGGATGCTTGCAACAATCATAATTTTAAATTATATGATCTTCTCCGCACTTTTTTTTTTTTTTTTAAAGTAATTTCAGACGCAAAAAAGATCGAATTCTGAAGTACCTAATGTAAAGGAGAAAAAAAAAAAAAAAGAAACCGCAACAGAGAAAATGAAGTATTTTCTATGTAATAAACATTTTGATTGTTGAAATTTCAGACTCAAATTCTGTTTCGTCGTAGAAATGATTTGAAAAATGTATCGAATCTGTCTGATGTCTGTCTTATTGAGTCTGCAAAAAAAAAAAACCAATAGCTTCAATTCTTAACTCTCGAAGTATTAGAAGGGAGAAAAAAAATCGACAGTTGATCGAACTTCAAGATTGTTGAAACAATCAATCTACCGTAAAAAAAAAAGTCGACCCACGTATATACACAGGGTGAATTCCTAACGACTGCTAAAATTTAATGCGCACGTGCAACAATTGCCAGGGCAACCAATCATAATAGAGAATAGTTCTATGTGACGTATATAACCCCACAAAATTTTGTCAGATGTGAGTTGAGGACAAATGCCATCGACAACCGTAAAAATTTTTGAGGTTACATAGATCGCGGCGAACTGTCGTTCTAAATTTATATGACGGTTGGTCACCCTGGCAAACAGTTGCTCTCGGATCGTAGCGCGTGCGCATTAAACTAAAGCAGACGACGGTCCGTGCAGTCGTTAGGAATTCACTCTGTACGACTTATTCACCAGTGAAATTAACATCTGCGTGATGAGTTTGAGCGTAAATAAATTGTGATATTTACGTCGCACAATTCCGTTAGTTTTACTGTTGATAACAAGGAGTTGGTTTTTCGATTATCTATTTCGAACATCGATTGTCCTTAATGCATTAACATTTGAGTGAAAAATTTCCGCAGGAAATGCTGTCTCACCAGGACAATGACGTGTGTTTCACTTGGTCTCGTCAGATTGGTCTGCAGTTATCTCGTGTGGTAGTAAAGTGTATTCAAGGTTTGCGGTCAGGAGTGACGCGGTTGGGCGTTAGAATTCCTAGAAAAAAAAATTTAATGGGCAAGGAATAAGAATTCTTTAAAAATGTTTTTTAGAGGAATTCGGTGGAAAATTTCAAAATTCATTCACCAGACTTGGTAGCATAATCGTAGATCGGTGCCGAGCGTTACATTAGACTCGAATTTGTCTCAGATTTCTAAAAATAGCTGTTTGGCAAGTGATCGATTTAAAAAAAAAAATAATCGTATCAACCTTACAAAATATTGGTTACAATAGAAATAATCACTTCTAAATCATCTTAGAGAACTACTTGATCGTCGATTTTGTACATTTTTTATTTCTTTTTTTTTTCGAATCTGTAAATATGGAAACAAAATCCAAACTGTCAAAAGAGTTAATTGAGAAAATTTTAGGCGGAAAATGAATTTTTCAGAATTACAGCTTAATGAAGATATTCTGTGTTACAAACGTCCCCGAATTCTTTCAGATCGATGTCGGGAGAACAGAAGAATCGATTTCAACTGTATCCTAAACGCTCCTAAATTTCATCCAAAAATCTGTACCCTAGAATGAGATATTTTTATTTTTCTATACTTACGATACAAAATAAAGTACCGATAAGATATGAATTTTGTTTTTTTTTTTTATCAACGGGTTCGATTTTCACTTCGAGCTCGATTTGGTTAAAAATATTGACAATCGCAAGAACTCGTATTTTTTCACATCTTCGCCCGAAAATTAAGTTTCGGAAGAATTCTCTGGAATTCTGGGAAAACATGAATAACGACGAGATTTTTTTTTTTTTTTTTTATTTTTATTTTTCTCGACCACGGGATAATTAACTTCGAAAGGCACCCCCGGTTTTTTTTAAAACTACTCTGCGCCAATGGTAACTAACTCGTCCGAGATAGTTAAGCGGAAAAAGATAAGAATGAATCGCAGCGGCGCAGCATAACCGGAAGTTGGAAGCCCGCCTACGTTCGAATGTGGACCAACCCCTTCATTTAAGTCATTCATAGCTCGTCACTCATCCGATTACAAAGACCATTTCTACCGCGTATTATTGCCGAGAAAAGAATCGGGCTCGTGGCACCAAAGCGACTGCAATTACTCGATCGGAGTTCAGACTCGCTCGGTTTAATTGTCTCCGCGTAACTTTTGCCGCTTGGCAATCGAAGGCGCCTTGTCGCGTGGAAATCGATATTACGATACAAGAAATTCGAAACCTTGCCAACTTATCATCGAATCGCGAACTCTCACAGTATTTTTTCAACTCGATTACAGCGCAGACCGAGTTCGCAATTTTTTTTTTTTTTTTTTTTTTGTTTTTTTTTTGTTTTTTGAGTGAATCTCAAACTTGTTATGTGCCAAAAACGCTACTCCAGATAAACCGCCTTTGAACAATGAAGTTTTCCGTTCTCATCTGCAGTGTTTTAATTACTATCACTGGTTTCTACGTCGAGGATTCGTTACAGGTTCCATGTGAGTTTGATAAAAATAATTTACACTACCCTTCTGGCAATATTTTTTTTTCTCAACGAATCTCTATGAAATTCCAGAAAGTCGGAAAAAAAAAAATCTTCTCGTACACTCTGATCTTTATTTCTCATCCGTTTCTGATTGCTCGAATATGTTTGAAAAAATTTCTGAGATCTTGCGTACATTTTTTATACTATTATAATACTGGACGATCTCTGAAAATGTGTTTGTCAAGCGATGTGTTCGAAAAATTATTTCACTTCGATTTCTCCGTAAAATTCACCTTTAATACAGAGTTTGGATCCTGAATTTCTCAATACATTTCTAGATCGGTATTTGAGAAAAATAAAGAAAAAAAAAAAAAAAACGTTGTGCTTTCATTTTTCACGAGAGTTTTTTACATTTAATCAATTAAATACACCGACAGCTAAAAATTTCAAATTTATACCCTTCTTTTTGTATTATTCATGACTTTAGCGAGTAAACTCTGCCGCTCTCACCGCTGCGTGAAATCGCAAATCAAACCAAGAATATTGGTGATTGAACATTGAAAATTTCCCCGCTGTTCAGATTATTTTGCCTCATTCCCAACGGGTTTGGAAGGAACTTAATTTCACTTTCATAAATCAATTCAAGTGCTCGCCAATCAAAAGAAATGAAAAATTAGTCACTCAGATTCGGTTATTCCCTGATGAAACAATATTTCGCATTGTTTTTCGAAAAATTTTTCAAAAATTATGACAAAGTAATTGTAAACTCTGTTTATCTCTGGTATTAGTTCCTTCACTTTCACGGAATTTACTAACACTCTCAGCAAATCGATAAAACACTATTAATCTTAAACGTTTTCAGGCTGCAATCAATAATTTTGCAAAAAATAAAATAAAAACTGCCATTAACCATCGAAAATTTCTCAAAAATTTATTCAACAAATCTATAGATCATAAAAATGATTCAGCATAGAAAAAAATTCCTGTCGTACATTTCAAAAAAGTATAATTTAGTTTTGCGGAAATTTTCTCCTTACAAATACATAAAAGTAATTTGAGTCAACAAGAATTTCTCAAATTTTCTCAGGGTGCTTGGAATTTTCTAGAATTTTCATTTAGAAACTATAAAATATTCTGAAATATTGTTCTCGGGAATTTATTCCAGATCCGGTTAAAAAAGTTTATAAAAAAAATTAATCCTTCACGACTATAAGCTACAAGTAAAATCGAAACAAGTTATACAATAAAAACTAATCCTCCAGACATTTTTAATTGGTTGAAATTTTTTTTTTTTTTCCTTTTTTCAACGGCATATGATAAACACAATGTTTCACTTGTTGCGTGATGTATTAAGCTAATCAAATTTATAATCGAATTTAGCCCGATGTCGCGAGGTAAAAATATTGAACGGGAGAATGCGTCAGAAGCCGCGAGGAAGAATGGTGAGATTTTACTGCGACCCGGGGTTTAAATTGATAGGAAACAAGTACGCAATTTGCATCAAAGAAAGATTGGACCTTACGCCTCCGATCTGCGTCAGTAAGTATCTCGACAATTTTTATCTCCGACAACCAAAGTTCCATTCATTCTATGAATGTTTTGCTTATTCATTTGTTTGTTTGATTAGATTTTATATTTTTTATTTATTTTTTTTTTCTTTTTCTTGATATGGCGCATAACACAGTTCTTCAATAACAATCGGAGTGCCAAATATCTAGGAGGATTTTTTTATACGTTTTTAATCGATGCACGAAGTGAAATTTCACAATCATAACGAAATTGTAAATCGAACGATACGGTGCAATATTTGTTTATTTTTTTTTTTTTTTGTTCATTCATCAACGAACGAAATTGAATAATCTGGTATGATTATTTACCAAGTTATTTTATTTTTATTTATTTTTTTTTCCACTCATCCGTGTGCCAGATGGAATTTTTGAATTTCAATCAGATTGATAATCGATCAATCTCGTTTAACGAACATTTTTCGATTCTTTCGTAAATGCAAAAAATGAAAATTGTGTTCAATTATAACAATCAATTTGGCAACAAAAAAAAGTCGGTCAACTTTTTTTTTTTTTTTTTTGTCTCTTTTTCGTCCGAAATGTGAAAAAAAAAATTAAACGAATCCGTTTTTCGTTTTACCGACGCGGAAAATAAAATTGTTCGATTATAATCGGGTGAAAAAATTGAACGATCTCGTAAAATGGATTAGCGGTCGGATTTTCGGCCTGCGAAGAATTCTGTAAAAATTGATAAACTTATCATCGGTTCGTCGTTGAACAATGACAAGCATTTCGAAGCGTTAGGTCTGGTTTTAAGATTATCAACCGCGCTGTATTTTTACTCAGAAACAACGTGCTCACCGATCGAGAAGCCGGAGAACAGTTTGATGGTGCAAAAGGAATCCGGTGCTGTTCTAATGTTCTTTTGTGAGCCGGGTTACCAGCTGCAGGGTCCCAAGGAAATATACTGCACCGGTACAGCATGGAACGACACAGCGCCAACATGCAAAAGTGAGAAGAATTTTTATCCATCTTCTTCAATTGATGCTCAGGAATAATTTTTAATTTTCAATTTTTCGAATTAATTTAAGCAGGTTCGACGAGTTGAATATCAATACTTCTTCCCTCGTGTTGTTGCAAAATTTAAGTATTAAATTGTAAAATTGGTAAATCATATAAAATACAATTACGAGAATTTAGAAGACAAGCTTGAATACCGATTTTTCATTCAAAGATACTTTAACATTATGCGTGTGAAAAATCTCGTGTAATATCATGATTTAATTTTGTTTTTTTTATTTTTTATCGTTTTTCGTCACGCTTGTATCGTCGAATATTCAATTTCTTAGCGATACGGAATTAATCGGCTGCTAAACATACGATCTTCCAAGAATTACGAGACACAAAGAGTGTCGATGAATCTAATAGAAAAAAAATTGCTACATTAATGAAACTTGGCAGGTTAATTAAACAGCTCTTTAATTAATTCCAAACTTAGAGGAAATGCGAACACTGAAATGAATTTACAATTCAAGATACCGTTAAATTGTTAGATATCATCGGGGAGTCGATTTTGTTTTTTAAACGTTGCGAATAATCGCGGGAAATTCATTTTTTGCCACTCAATTATGCGCGACAATTTCTACCGAAATCGGTAAATTTATAAGACTAAAATCTTGGAAATTAATTACATATTCTCCCATTTTTTCATCAATCCCCCTGTCTAAGCATTGAATTTTTCCAAAAAAAAAAAGACACAAGGACAAATCCGCCGACAAGTTGCAATTTCGATGATCCTGACCTTTGCTCCTGGGAACAAGATCCTATGCACGACTTCGATTGGACGAGGCACAATTTCCGCACCGGGAGATCGAAAATCCCAACCGGCCCTTCGCACGATCACACTCTCGGATCAGGATACAACGGTGAGGGAAAATATCAGGCGTTATAATTTATTCCAGAACAAACCCCTTCAAATTATAATTTATCCCGGATTTTCATTTTGAATTTCTGACAATCATTTCCATTAATGAATCGTATTGATATTCTGCGCTTCTACCACGATGATTAATCATTCATGACGTCGAGGTGTGAATTTTTCAAGCTTTCATTCTGCAACATTTCGAATAAATTATCGACTATTTCAGTTCAACTTTGAAAGTGACTGCAAAATTAAATATCAAATGAAACTGCTATGAGCGGCTATGCGATAAAAGCAACCCAGAAATAATGACGTCGCATGATCGAAATTCATGCTTTTTGTTGCAAAAGCTTACATTGAAATAATACACTTTTTATACTGTGATAAAGCAAAGCTTTATCGAAAAGTTTACCTGAAACTTCAATCGACGCGTAACGTCGTATGAGAAAAAAAAAAGGCTCACGAGACACGGGAAAATATGTCAAGGAAACTGCATTTCAACGGTAAAAGTATTTTTGCTAACAATGTTAGAAAAATTCCAATTCCAAATTATACCCAAGTGCAATGAAATATATTGTCCGAAAATTCAAGTACAAAAATTTCATATTGACTTGGTTATTACGCTTCGTAATATCAACTTTACAGATAATAAAAGACTAATTTAATATAACTGTAAGTAAATTTGACTATAATAATCTAACAACTCACACTTCGCTATCCCTTAAAAACAATATGATTAGAAACAGAATATAATGAAAATTTCAGTTTGAAAAGTTTTTAAAGAAACTTTGCAATTGTGAAATGTGAACCCCCCTAAAAAATAAAACAAAGAAAAATGTTGAACTTGCGCTAACTTCTTTATTCCCGACTCAATCATAAAGTTAACTTTATTGACCTGAAACGCGGGACGAAATTAGCATATTATTCCTTCTTGGCGCATTTGCGGGAAATATGAGATCTTGATCTTCGACTTTATTCCCTTGTTCCATAATTTACTGTAACGTTTAAATTTGCAATGCAAACAATGTAATCCGAATTTACTGCGGAATGTTTCAAGATATGTAAAAAAAAAAACGACACGTGTAAGATTGACAATGTGCTGATTATTTTCCCAGGCTATTACTTGTACACCGAGGCGTCGGGGAGAACAGAAAACCACACTGCACGAATCGTGTCACCTCTTTACAGTTCCAATCTGACCGAAGCAGGATGTTTTTCATTCTGGTAATAAGCACAACTTGATTGACTAATTCATTATTGACGAATCCTTCGGATTTATTAATTCTGCTGCATGCCATTGTTGTACGTAGTTTGAAATTTTGTCAATGTGTGGATTGTCCTTAGCAACGTTTATCCGTAAAATGGCGTCAAAAACTGACCGCAGGAAATCTTTAAACAATATTGAACAACGGTGGTCGGAAAACGAATGATGAATCAATTTTTTCGATCAATCATTCGTGGTTTGGTAATTTTAGCAAATATTGATAAGTTGTTTTGTTTTTTTTTTTTTTCGTTTTTTCTTTTATCATCAGGTACCACATGTACGGACGTACCATCGGCACACTGAACGTTTTTGTCAAAGCTGAAGGTGAAACGAAACTTGGAAAATTGATGTTCACCAAAAGTGGAAATCAGGGTAATGCGTGGTGGCCCGGTTTCTTTTACTTGCCAAAAGTTGAAGACAATTTTCAGGTCAGTTCTCAACCCTCCGTTGCAAATAGTCTTTAAATATACAGTTTAAAAAGAATTTCCATCAAGTATTTCTTACCGTTAAGTCCAATCACGATTTTTCGGTAAAGAAGTAAACATTTTTTTTTTTTTTTTTTTTTCTCGCAAAGCAGCTCAATTTATACTTCGCTACAAAATTCACAGATAATTTGGACATGTGCCACGATTTTGTGGAAAAAAATTGCCGAAATATATCAATTTCGTTTACGGAATAAACGAAAATGCAAACTGGGCTTAATTATATGAGGTCGATGATACAATGAAACAAAAAAAATACGTAGAAAAATTTATATAAGTCTGCGACGGATTTGTTCGGACAGCTTGTTTCTACAACGTGGTTTGTGAGAGGAAAAAAATAAAAAATAAACATTATCGTTTACCAAACAGTTGATATAAAAAACGTGAAACAATTCAAGAAACAATATTTCAACTGGCATTAAAATCCGACCGCAAAGTTTCAATATTTCGTTGACACGATGTTCATTACAAGTGAATTGAAGTTTAGCTCTGAATTCTCAAAATGTCACGAGTTAATTTTCAAATTTCTACCTCTGACAACAGATAATCATAGAGGGAGTAAGAGGCCAAGGATATCTGAGTGATATTGCCATCGACGATGTAGCGATTCTGCAGGGAAATGCGTGCATGGACCAGCTAAATATGACGAAGGAAGTGACTCCAGCCGATGATGATAACGGTGAGTAGAGAACCAATAATTCTGGTGATTTACGAACATTTATTCACAATAATGGTAATTAGTAATTTCATCGATTTGCAACCAGAGCTTAACCATATTTGCTGAGTGATTTCGAAGAGATGGAGTGAAAGTTTGACTAATTTTATTATTACGTAACGCGCAAACAGCAATCAGAGTGTTTCTCCACCCACGCACCCAGCTCTCACGGACTCTCTATCTTTTCACAAATTTCCTGTTGATTGCGAATATATCAGCAAACGTCAAGGCCAATAAACAGTCTGGGCTGTATCGAGTTTGTCAGTGATAGAGAAATTAGTAAATTTCCATCTCTAACAGCGCGAGAGATGAAAGCTGTGGATTTTTTTTTTTTAAATGAATCTTTTTTAATTGAATGAATGAAATTGAATGAAATTGTGAATTCTTACTCTGCGGATAATACACGGGCACACGATATTGCAGAAAAAATGTACCGATGCTCCTTTGTAACGATTTAAATAATCGGGACACGCCAAGGCGCAATTTTTCTGCAATATGGAACATTGCAGATGCAATTGCATTACGTTAGAAATGTCGATGCAATATTCCTGCAATATTTCTACCACAATTACAATGTAGAATTATATTAACAATGTTTATGCAATATTCTTGCAACCTTTCAACTCCACCTTTCGTGTGAGATTGTTTTAACAATGTTTCTGCAATATTCTTTCAATATTCTTACTGCGACTGTACCTAATACGGAAATATTGTACCAATGTTTCTGCAATATTGCGTGCTGCGCGGAATCGATTCGAGATATTCCAACCAATCCCAACTAATTGTGAGTGTTAAGTTAAAAGAAGAATGAATGAACATGGATTCCAAAATATTTCTCAATTACATAATTTTCCACACAGAAAGTATGTTTATTGCCTTATGTACGAGGAATGTCGAAAAATTCTTTCATTTAGTTACAAATTTGGGTTCAACGATTGGAAGAAGCAGGTCAAAAAAATACCTCATAAATATCGTACACAAGGCATTCCCTGTGTAACTTGTGTACCATTTTGTCATCTTTCTCCTTAAAATGTAACTAGCTTTGTGCCAAGCTCGGTTTATTTTTTTTTTTTATTCGCAGATCAAGTGGAGATCGTAAATTCGATGCAGACTTGTAACGGAAAGTGCACAAATTTCAACGCCACGCTTGATTCCAGCGAAGTTTGCCAGTGCGACCTGTTCTGCATGGATAGACAAAACTGCTGTCCTGACTACGATGAATTCTGTTTTTCGTCCAGTAAGTCAGTCGCTCCCAAATTCGAAACTTGATCCCGAAAAACAGTATTAATCACGAAGCTTAACCACCGTTTTCGTGCCTTTTTCTTCCTCTACAACAGCTGATTTCGACGATATCAGTACCTCGATTACAGAAGGTTTACAGACGTTTTCCTTCGCTCCTATTCCCATTAGTCCCAAGGACGGCCTGGATCCAAATCCGCCAAAGTGGCTGGACGATAAGACAAGCGAAAAACCGACCCCTAGCAGCACTCAACATACCCTGGGTGAGCAAAACATCTCCTCAGGGAGACTGAGAATTTTTTCACAGACTTGAAAGTTGTGCATCTTGAGTGATAATTCGATGAAGACCTACGAAAATTTATCTCGAATTCGACGAGGATCTCTAAAGATTCTGGAATTCGTAAGAATGCAGGATCAGAGGATTTTAGTGAAATTTGATTGTAGCTTCGTTAAGATCAGAAGACTATAAAATTACAGACATCGAATTTCGACTGAACAAAACATAAGTTTTTCGATTCGATTAACGTGTGTTAGCAGATTCGCGTGTTGCTCGTGTTAATGACCCTAACTGCACAACACTAACTAGATCGTATTTAATTAAAAAACTAGTTTTTCAGCGTACATTTCACTCTTTATCAACTTAGCGTAAAAAAACAAAAGAGACACCGCTTGCAAGAAAATTTCTGTCCATCAATATTCGTACGATTTAGCTAAAACCGTGGCTGAAGGAATCAGCTGTTCGCTCAGTGAGCCGCCATATTGCTCCAACACCGCAGACTCTTTAAATCTCAGCGTGGAAATCATATACGTTTTCAAAATTTAATTTATCTTCTGGGATTATCAGAAAGTCTTTAAAAAAAAATATCCAGCAGTGTTCGATTTTTAACTTCATATGACCGCTTTATGTTTTAAACATCTCTTTGATATCCTGAAATAACGCGAATTTCTAAAAATCCATCAGATATTATAAGAATTAACTAATCCTTTCCATCAAAACAAAATACAGAAAGTTTCGCAAATCTATATTTCTGGGAAATTTCTGTGAATACGTTTCATTGCAGTTTTTTGTTTTTTTTTTCGAATTTTGCAGCGGTGACCGTCTCGAGTGAAGAAGTAGACGCCCAGAAATCAAGTCGAGATCCGAGGAAGTTTTCGCTTTCAGGAATTATTGCGATAGTTGCAGGCATCGCAGTAGTTATGATCGTTGGTGCAGGACTCGTCATCTTTTCTGTCTTACAAGTGCGCAATAATTACAAAAAAAATTCGCGAAAATCGGCTCTCTCCGAAGACAGCGACGTCAGATTTCTCACCTCCGATGAAATGCTGGATTTCAATATCGCAAAACCTGAAGACATGGAACTTCCTTCATAAATGCAACCGGTGAACTTGGTGGGATTTTATTTATTCTTTTGAAAATGGTGATCCGTTATTCCGAAAGAATATCTTTAACAAGGGTGAAAATATCTAAGCAGATAATCTCGAAAATTTAGGCAAAAGATTTAAATTTTATATCGTCAATAGTTACTTTTTTTTACTGCAGTTAGAAGTGAAAACTTTGTGAAAAGCGGATTTACGTTTGAGAGAAAAAAAAAATGATAAATTTTTCGTGCACGTAAAAAGTCCTCAAAAACGATATAAATACGATATTTTTAGTTCTCATTAGTATGTACCAATGAAAAACGCAATGAGGTGAGAAAAATCTCGTGAAAATCGGCACATTTAAGTCCGGAATGAAGATGTTTTTTACGTAACGGATTGTTATCAGCGGAAAATTACGCCCGCGTTACCTGATAATATATGTACTTCATTAATGGTATAGGAAATAATTTATACATAGGTATACATGCGAATATACATTATTGATATTTGTAAAGTGTAGTTTCATGAATGAATTAGTTTAGAAGTGTACGCAGTGATTTATCCCTTTTTCGAAAATATAGAAAGAAATAAAACATAAATCAAAATAAATCCTAGCTTCGTTATTCTCAAGTGAATATTGCGTGAAAGTCATATTCTGTGTCACACCATACTTCGCTATATTATTTGACTTGCGACGAGGCAAAAATTTTTTGATGATTTTCCAAATCCTTGTGTATAAATTATAAAATAATAATACGTAAAGAAAATTATTAACGTTTTTTTAAACTCATGATATTTCTCTTCAATCTTAATACACTTACAAAAGAAACTGTATTTTCACTGTTTTATTGTATAAATAAACGCACAACACGTGAGAGAGTTGGAAAAAGTTAAAAGTGGAAAAACCATGATACACGATTTAAAGAAATAACTGACTTACCGATACTATTTTAAACTGAAAATTATATCGCATCACGTATTGCAAGATTATATACCGCAAAAAACTTCGTGCAATACGAAATACTTGAATAAATAAAATTGCTCCAATATCAAGGTGTATAAAAAACAATCCTGTTGAATTAAAAGAGAAGAAAAAGTGCAAAAGTCGTGGCAATTACATACACGGTGCAAAATTTTTTTTACCATAATTTTATTAAATAAATAAAGTACTTCGGTATCACAAAATTCGTGCGCCTTAAATTTAACATAATATACGCATAGTTATATTGATTCCTCTTTTTTTCTATCTTCTACGCAGTGTATATAAACATAGACGCTCAATTTATTTGCAAAAGGCATCCAGCGCCTCGTAAATCCGATATTATATAATCCTAAAGCAAACTATAACTACATCTATCATATGCGTGAAAGTATTTGCAGCAATGTTAATTAAATGCGATAAACGCGGATAACATCACGAATGCAAAATTGCTTGAAGTGTACGAATTTTTATTTTTCTTCTTCTCTATTTTTTTTTTTTTTTTTTTTCTTTCTTCCATTCAAAGCCCCGTCATTTTATGTATACAACTAGCGTAAAACCGTTCATCAGGTACCGTGTAATTAACTGTTCGGTATACATGTGACGCTGTTGGCTTAAGATTCTCACTATCGGTACACATTTAATATTTAAATTACCACTGATATTGGGATTTCAATCGTTTCCCGCACGATGGGAATTGTTCAAGAATGAATCAAAGTAATGTAGGAACTAGGGTATTATTATTATTATTATTATTATTATTATATGTAAGCTTGATAAATTACACGCGGTAATTCTTGTGGCGAGAAAGAAAAAAAAATTTAACATACATGACCAGAAAAAAATTCTAGTTACATTAATCCTGTAAGCGATGAATAATATGGAAATTGTCGATGCTACAGATATAAATATTTTTACAAAATATTGCCTATGCAGTTTTATGTTAAGCAATTTTGATTGCCGTATTGTGTATAATTTTTCCGTGACATATACGCGAATTGATAATGAACACCCGCGCTAGTAATTCATCGGAAAATTCATCAAAATTCAATTTTAGTGAGGTAAAAATGATTAGAGAATTCACAAATAATTAATTATACCTAATTAGAGAGTTCTGATTGCTTGGAAAATTTTCTGAAACGGATATCTCGCTGTTTTCTATTTGTTTCATTTTTTCATCACCTTTCGTGCTATAAGATAAGTATTGGATTAGGTCGAATATCACTTTTTCTAATTTTAAGAAATCTTTACGTTTTCGAACCTGTAGAATTCGAAATACAGGTTTTTAGAAAAATGTATGTCTGGATGTCGGATGATCTCGGAAACGGCTCCGTGAAAAATCCTAAAGCTTACAGAATTTTACAAAACAACAATAGGCGTGAAAAATTGTAATGTCCCGTTCAATTTGAACTTCCGGTTTTACAGGAAATAAATCGACTTTCAATGTTCTACCGTCAAACATATACTTTTTTCTCCTAAATACTTGTTCTAAATAAACGACTATATTTTTCCCAGCTTATATAATTCATTTTTAAGTAATCGTATGAATTTTTTTTTTATTACTAATTTTTCTTTCAAAACTTTTTCATTTAGCTGCCAAGACCTATCAGTTTCAAATTTTTCACTCGGCCGTTTTCGAGTTCATCCCGGAAGTTTGTCGGACAAAGTGACAGACTCTTCCCTTTTCATGGTGATGAAAAGTATTGCGAAAAAACAATTTTTCCAACTCATTTTTTTTTTTCTTATAGAATATTTAGAAACCCTTTTCACTGTTGAACAGTCACCAAATTATCGAAACGTATCGACGACTTGTTCATCTTCTGAAAATCTCTTCGCGGATGAAAAGCAGCAAAAAATGGATCCCCGGAAAAATCTATACTAAACTAATTGCTCCAGAAGTCAACGATTTTTTTTTTCTCTTGTGAGGGAAAAGTGTTCTTCCCTGAGATTTCATGTATCTCCAGGGTCATTTCCGGGATCCTATTCCGTCCAAATTTCCGGATTTCTCTTACTTTTCCCTAGTTATTATACTTGTATAACAGATTCCCGTTATCCAGAATCGGAAAAGAGTCGACTGAACGAAAAGAAAAGGGTGGAATAAAAATTACAGTCTAAGAATCGCAAGGTAGTCTAAGTCGTTCGCTTCTCACTGGGATAATTCGGGGTTGGCTTATTAACGGTGCCCCAAAATAGTAGAAGACCGGTGGATTCGTGCCTGATGAAAAAGAGGAATGGACGGTCGGCAACGAGTCGTTTCTGACTACCGTCCCTGGTGAGAGTGACGGCGGTAACAGCGGCGGCCTCGGTTCCCTTCTCCGTAATGTCGATCTCAACGCGATGGATAACGTCTTCGGCAAAGAGGCCAGGATTGGTAAGCTCCAAGTTGTTACGAAGGTTGTCGAGGCCGTACGACGGTCGATTCTGACTGACGTAGTTGAGAAAGTCTTGATCGATGGGGCGAACCTGCCGCCTAGCGCGGTTTGAATGTGCCGCGCTTTTCCGGAGCGCTACCCGAAAGCTCCGCCGGCGGCGCTGCCGGTTAATCCGGCTGATACTGAAGCCCGTTGCCCACTGCTGCACGTGGTAGCCGCCAACTCTGTCGTCGTAACTGAAAAAGTTTCGCCTTAACGGTGACGTCAGAGGTGTTGTGGTCTCTTCATCCTCGCCGAACCTGTTCGGGAACGAGATTTTGTCGTTTAGACCTATGCCTGCCTGCGTCCTTGAGGGATTCGCGAATTGATTGTTGCTCTGGAGCTGAAACGAGGCTCCTGTGTAACCTGGAGACAAAAGGCTCAGGTCAGCCGAGAGCGGGTCGAAGAGAGAGTTTAATCCCAACGACTGCAGAGCTCTACTCAGACTCAATGTGCTCGACAACTTCATCCGTGGCAGCGCTATTATGCACGTTTCATTCTTCGTGCTTCCGATCAGATTTTCCAGCCTCTCGGCGCTCAGCCGACTTTCCAGATCCCGCAATGCGTTCACGCCTCGGTTCGTGGGAAGCACGACGTACATCGTCACCTGGAAGAAAAGAGCGGTGTTCTTTGGTGAAGGGTTTCAGAAGTATAGGTTGAGAATTGACTGGTCTGAGATTCTGTTTGCAATTATAGAACTAATTCCAATTACAAATATCATGTGTTATGTGTTATGTAGCAATCGTGAAGGGTGAAAAACAATATTATTTGAGACACAACTTCATCGATCTAATTGATATTTGTAAATTGAAGCCAGATTTCATTTTCAGATTTGAATTGTCCTAACCAATTTATAATTTATCATTTTCTGGTAGTGTGCAATAGTTGTAAGTACGGGTTGTATTGAATGGGTACGTTTCCGACTTCTGTCATTGCATATTTTCGAAGCTTACATCCAAGATTAATTGTAAATTGTTGAGAGATTTTTTAGAAGTTTTAGACTACTGAATTACGACGTCATATTGAAACTTGACCACCCATAATTTTTCTCTCTCTGAGTGTTTGACGCAAAAGAGAAAATCTACGACTAACAAGTCACCTGTTATCCATAAATTTTGATGACAGAGAAGAGAAAAATGTTTTTTTGTGGAAAACCGCAAAATAAAATTCCTTTTTCATTGTGTATTCTACTTGACATTAACCTCATGTCACGAAATAACAAAACTCAATTGCGTACACAACGTTTTCTAGAACCTTGTATCCCTGAAGTTGACTCGAAACGATCAGCTGTTCACTCAACCTACCGCCATATTGTCCTAATTTCAGCCCACATTGTGGATCTCGATGAGCTTCGGTAAATCATATTTATTCCACAAGCTTTAAACTTACATTGAACCCGCAGTTGACAAATTAATGTATTTTTCCATTAAGGACTATTTAAGAAAATTGTCAACTTGAAGATCAAAACTTTTTGTTAGTTTCACCACGAGATAGTCGCACGTTAAGTATTCATTACCAATATATTCGTTAATCCTGTGTTCAGAAGGTAAAATAATTTTTCTGGAAACACTACACAGAAAATACTAAAACTGTAAACGGAGTTTGGATATGAATCCTTCAATTCAACTTATCAAAAATCGTTTCCAAATAGCAGAAGATCTAGCAGATTAGTTCTATATCATTCCACGATAGCTTATTTTGTTGACAAAACTTGTTTTTACAAATTCACCGGAACAAATATATTTTCAACGGTCATTTCAATCTTGCTATTATTCTTTTGATGAAAACCAATACCAGTGCAGCGGGATTGTGTCAAATAGTTTTGTGAATAAAATTAAGAATAAATCAAGTGGATAAATACTCAATATGCGACGATTTCCTAACAAACTTAATGAAAAAGCATTGATTCTTAATTGACCAACCTTCTATACCTAAACATCTCTAGAAAGTCAATGTTTTTCATATTCTTGGACCCATACCTCTTTCCCCTTGTAAGGAAGCCCAACGATCTTAGCTTGCAGCTCTTTGTCCTCAAAGAAGGGAAATTCTCCACCGTTGAACATCATGTCGACATCGACGACCTCACCAGGCGCAACGGTAAAAGGTTTCCTGAAAGACGATCAATGATTATATAATAACGAATTGAGTAAATTTATAGTTTAAACATATTTCAGGAAAACTGTAATCCGAAAAGCCTTGACACCAACCTTTTCGTGGCACCATCGATGAAGAACTGATTCCACTCTCCGTTAAAATACAGCGCAGACGCTATTATGACCTTCGTTTCAGGTGAAGGCGGTTCACGCAGGATTTCAGAAATTTTTCCTCGCGTCTTTTGACTCACCCAGGAGTTCACTTTTTCCTGAGCATCGCGACCATTCTTCTCGAAATCAAGGTTTATCACTTCACTCTTGTAGACGTCTCGGCTTACTGCCTGGAATTCTCTCCTGATTGGGTAGCCGTCCTAAGAAAACAATTCACGTGATATAGATTATCCAAGCCTTGAGAATCGTAAATAACTAAAAAACGGTCAAAAAGGGTCAAAGGGAGATAAATAATCTTACCCGGACGAATATTCCGCTGGCGAAGTAAGATTGCGGAGCGGGTATTCCGGGCGTGCCACTGATAGCATCGAGCAAAACACCGAACATCTGGTGAACAATTTCGGAATTTCTTGATATATCAACGCCAGCGTTGAATCCGAGCAGCGTGGAAACTTCCTCGAAGGTTTTTCCAGCCGAGCCCAAAAGCACCAAAGCCAAAGCAGCTGCGACGCTGAGCGGCGAAAATATGACATTTTCATTATTTCCTGCTGGAATTCCTCTTGCCTGTGTAGCCGAAACTGCCCCATCGACTCTCAAGGCAAACCGGGCTACGCCTTTGGATATCACGCTGTTTGCCTGTAAACGATTACTGTGATATCACAAAATGCTCATAAATTAATTATTATTCAAGTCGTAATTATCACTGTTTTTCGATCCCTTCGAATCATCGCTAAAAAAAAATTTTCATAAATAAAGAACACGCGTCTTCCTGTAGTGGGCGTCAAATCGGGTTTGCCAGATTAGGTACATCTATTAAAATCAATCTTTACCGAAAAAACAATGATTTGCATATCTCACTTATGAATAAGAATGATCTAAGGCTCACGAGAGCTGAAATGTGTTTTGAATGCGCGTCGTTCTCGTCGCCATGACACCATTATCCAGTATTGAGGTTAGGTCCGGTATACCGAATAGTGAGGTTATGCGAAAGGTGCGCAAAGTAGACGTATTCAAATATTATTTAATTCAACCTAAGCCTTTCATTTGCATTTGTATTCTGGGCAATTTTAAGCAGGAAATTTTTCATGGAACAGCGTCATTTTTTGGCTCTCACATTTTCATTTTCACTTTTACCCAAAATTCGCGATACTAGTATTCTACTGAAATAGAACTCTAAAGTTTCAAAATGTATCTGATTATGTTTTTCTTTAAAAAATGCCCGTAGCAAAAATGTTGATTTGTACATGAAAGAATTCCAATGGTCGTAGTTTAGATTCACCGAAATTTATTTTATAATGCAAGTTTTCGAGATTGCATTTTTTCCAATCTAATTTTGAGATAGCTGTTTATGCCTCTGATATTGTCGAAATGATATCTATTTTCCGATTAAAAAATGTTAAAATGGTTTGATCTTTCTACACAGAGAAAAGAAAAAACGTGTTACCATTTACCAAATAAAGCGATTACGGGCAAACAAATATTTTTTTAATTAAAATACATGCCGCTCGTCACTGAATAATACAAATTGTTTTTCTGAAAGCATATTTTAATCCATCAAAAAATTTGTCTGCGCATATTCGACCGCCGTATCAATTGATTTAAGTCATAAGCCCTTTCTCTATGCGTACTTTCAACCTTTAACCTAGTTTGTATCAAATATTTTATTGTGATAGACGGTAGCAGATCGAAAAGTTAATCGATCGAAAGAAAATATTACCAGCATCTGAACGCTCGCCGATCGCGACTATATTCGTAGTCGGAGTTTCAAGTTCGCTTTAGTTCTCATCGAAACGTCGTGACGTGAACGCGCTGGATGTTGAGCGCACAAAAAATTTAGGGTTGAGCGTCACTGTCCGGCACGCATGCGCATTTTTTTGGGCACAGGCGTCGACGACACAATGCTGATAGACACGTTAGTCAGCGAGTTTGCGCAATCAAATTGAATAGGTAAGAGTTGTAAGTGATCGTTACTGAAACCTCGCAATACGCGGAGAAGTTAAATATAGCTAAGTGTGCACTGTTTGCGTAAGATTATAAATTAAATATTACCAATTGACAGTCGATATTCAGTGGGTTAGAATTATTTTTTTCTCGTCGTTGTAGACATAATACGAAATTTTTGCGAATTTGCAAAATGTTGCGATCAAATATCGGATTTCTAGTTAAAATGAATGTGGTTTCACCCGATGATACTATTTATTGCTCTTTTCCCTGTATTTTTAAAACTCAATAGACGTTAGTTTAAATCTAAAAAAAAATTTCTCTGCTATATTTGGCAAAGACAACGAACTTCTTTCAAGTTTTCATCATTGTCAATCAAGAATTCATTCAAATAGTTTCTCAAAACTTTCGGAGCAACACAACCCCGGAACTGTAAAGTAAACTGTCCAAAGTCTCTCAAACTTTGATTATTTCTAAATCTGTTCGTTAAAAAAGTTTCTCTTGCAGTTGAATAATTCGTCAGTATTATTATAGATTTGGCAAAGTCACATCATTTTTCCGACTAATTTCTAAACATTTTCTGACGAATTTTGAGACCCAATAAAAAACTATTTTTCTTCTAAAATTTTAGACCAACTCCCACGATGTTGGAAAATATTATGAAAATCCGTTATCTTAATACTCATAAGACGTTTGAATTTCGAAACTGTTTTTGAACGCATTTCGAGAGAGTCAAAGTTTATTGGAATTCTTGACAAAGTTTTTCAGAGTCTTGCCGTTTACAGGGGAATTAAAAAATTCTTTAAAAAAAAAACACCAATATATTTTAATAAAGACTGCGAAAACTTTTTCAATTAGTATCCGTTCAGTATTTCAAGCCTGTCTTTTGTGGCGTTTTTATTTCAATCATATTTCAATCTCGTTAAACGTTATTATTTCCGCATCCTTAAAAAATTCCTTCTTGAAACTTACCCTTCTACTCCAAACTGCGGGCAATTGATCATTTTGCCCCGAGATCAGCGCCGAAGTTGGTGCTTGCGGTGAGCTGAACGCAGAAACGGCGGCGCGATTATCGTTCAAAATATTGTTTTCGACAATCTGAGGACTCGATTGAAATCTCTGAGGTTTGACTGTTTTCGCAATCATCGAGTCGTAGGTATCAGGAAAGACGATCTGCCCCGTGGACCACGAAGCCAAGGTAATAAACAACAATGCCCGCTTCATTTCTGCAAACAATCGCATATAAAAAAGATTAGCTAACATGATTAGACGTCACGGTTTTTTGACACGCCCCTGTTACTACAGCGCTTTAAATCTTGATCATTATTAGTCTACTCTAGTTTTATGGCAGTTGTTACAGCGTGGTACAAATTTGATAACGGCGCAGATTTTGAGCTCAAGCTCATTGTCAGCGCAAACTTCGCTAACTTTTAATTAATCTTTCGTTCGTGAATATTTTCTTCCGGGAAAAATATGCGTGCATTTCTTTCTATAAAAAAATTCTGTGTAGCGAAGTGGAATCGCTATATATTTTTTGTAAATTTAATATCAAAATCAGGTTTTTTGAAATCCTTATGGCAAAAATACGCATCTGCTTTTTAAATTTACTTAACTTGTGGTATAAGCAGAAATGGTTCGTTAATTTGATACAAATTGTTCGAAATTTGTTGTACATTTTTGCGAATGTGCTAAACATGCGCATAAGGAAACTACAATTAAAAAAAGGAATTACTTCGTATTCCATTTGAATTCCCTATTATTTGTCAAAATATTCTTTTGACTAGTTTTGAATTTTACTCATCATTTCTACTGAAATCATTATTTTATTTACAATTTTCCGGTCACAAATCATAGATCTGAACCCTGTTCAAGTTGTACAACATAGAAGAAAAATAATCTTCTAATTTTAATTTAAATTCATAGTTTCATTCTTTACATATTTCACATATTTAGTAAATTTACGAAAACCGTTCAACGGTGTACTTATACAACTAATTACGCAAGCTTTCGTATATCATTATACGAATTTTAATGGACTCGGTGTTAATTAAACATTGTAATGTATCCACATCGTCTTTCACTTTCACAAAACACGGTATGACATTTATACGAAAGAACATTTCAACCGAATTTTAAATATTTCTCAAACAGGAAATTTTAACGCGGCGCCGTCAAAAATTAATTAACCTGTATGCTTTTCTTTCACACTTTCAACAAGTCATTTTAATGATAGATAAAATTTATGCCATGTAATTTTTTGAGTCTCGCAAATTTTCAATCAGCCCGAGTTATCTCATAAAAACTAAGACGTGCGTTTGAAATTGACAGAATCAAATGTACCAAACAATTGTTTCGTGAAAACTATTTCACTGAAATTTAAAAATCGAAATACCCATCAATTTTTTCTGAAATTCCTCAAAGAACCCCGAAAAATGCTGTGAAATTACACGCAGTACTATCAAACAAATCAGACAATTATAAAATGCCACGAAACCATTTCGCCGAAATTAAATGCTCGTATGTAATTACCAAGAAATTGCAAAACAAATTAAATAGAGAAAATCAAACCTCAAGTTTATTTTAGGAGATAGATTCTAAATTTAGTATCTAATGCCACGTTTATGGAAGAAAAATTTAAACATTATGTGAATTGAGAATATTGGAATTGAATCGTCGTATTTCAGTAAAATTTATCTTTTTATATTTTCGATTAGCTGATACATCGAGCAGCCGGACGCGATAAAAGATGATAATCATCGAAGGGATGGGTAATTAATAAGAGGATGAAACATCCCGAATTAACGGTCAACCGATTTGAACCAACATAAGCCCGAAGGCCAAAAACCTCGTTATTCGGTTAGAGAAAGTATCATATTCTGCACAAGCAGACTTTTGCAATCGATTGTTAAACACACTCTGCGATCGTTAAGGTCAACGGCGTTCGCATTATCATTAGCGGAAACAGAAGAAGAAACATCTTTAATGCTATTGGGAAATCCTCGGCGTGACGAAACTGCGCGACTGATTGTTCCTTTTTTTTTTTTTTTTTGTGCTTACAGCAAATAGATTTGCATTTTTCTCCACACCTTTAGTGTAAAAAAATCGCACCTTGAATCTTAATAAACTGAAATTTCGTAATGAATTCTCAAAATTCACATCATTTGAAGAATGTTTCAGAATTTTTCAAAGACGTGCCGTTCGGACTGATTAAAAATCGTGTTAGAATCAACGTCAAAGTAATTTTTCTTTCGGACTAACGACGATTTTTTCTGTTTACTTTGCGATTTCTAAGTTACGCGTCGGACACTATTCGCTCTTGACGAAATCGTTTTTTCTCTTCTTTTTGGCATTTCAAACAGTTCTCCGGTTTCCCTGAATTACTAAAAAGTTTTATTGAAATTCTTTCTTTAATTTCACACTATACCAAAAAATTCACTCATCGGTCTGCTAAGAATTATTCATGTATCAACGTTAAAAAAAACTGCAAATAACAAAAAATATACCGATGACAAAGGATTCACGCTTTTGATTAGCAGGAAAGACCTTGAAAACTGATCCAAGAAGTTTGTTTAAATTGGCATCATTAGTTACGGAATTAACAATGGAGCCATGAAAATCACAATTAGATTCACTTCTCTGAAGAAACTAATTTACAGACGTAAGCGGTATTTAATAGTGCTGCCGTAATTCTAGTAATGAACTATAAGTTTTCCTCCTTAAAATTGAAAAATTTCCCAAAACTACATCACTGAAACAAATTCATATTCTTCTTGTAGCGATATGGTGTTTTTCTTTTCTAAACGTAATAATCAAATTTATACGAATTGATTGCTTTCTTATTGTATTTTTTAAAAAACGTAATCAGAAAATAACGGAAGTTATCGAGGATTAAAAATAACGATAAAATTCTCATCTATCCCCGAATTTGTTAGACATCGAAAAAATAAGAAAGTTAGCAACGAATTGCAGTGTCAATTAAACGAACGACACTAAAAATATGTATACAAAAAGAATAATGTTGACTAGAATAAAGAATTCATAAAAAAATTTACACACAGCTAGTTGGATGCATTGAACTTTGCAATCACGTAACACAAATATTTATTTCAATTATATAATTAGATTTCTAATTTCTTATTTTTTTTCCAATTTATTAATTATTGTACATGATTATTGGCAATATTGTTGGATAGGTAATTGTAAAAAAAAAAAATCATTTCTCGATTAGAAATTCGTAAGAGGCTATTGGATAGTATGGAATAGAACATAGTCAATGTGTCTATTAGCGTGTGGTACTATTTATAGATCAAGAGTATCTATCCTGCGTGTTGAATTCCGTCGCCTGAACAGCAGCCGATGTAAAACATCTCGTGTAGCCTCACGCGACTGGAATAAATTGCATTTACACTTCTGTCCAGATCCCGTATCGGTACGCGCATGTATTATAAATGTACCTGTAATATACAGTTTCTGCTAATGCGGGTTCGGCAAGTTAACACGTCCGACTGTGCCAATTTTCTCTCCTCTCCTCGCGTCGAGCCTAATCACTCGGTCGTTGTACCTGCACGCTGTTTTAGGTATAATGTAATTCATAGCTAGAAACCGGAATTCACGATTAAATACAAACTCAAACCAGTAGAACCTAACCCACAAGACTAATTTAATTTCCGGGAGGAAGATAATTGATGGTAATCGATTCTATTCGGCTGACATAGAATGAATAAAAGATAAAGCTACGCCGTAAAATAAAAACGCTTCTTCACAGCAATACGATTATCGTAATTTCTACAGCAGGGTGTTATTAATTTTTTTAAACTTTTCGACAAACCTGATCAGCCATACGTTAAAATTCGAATATTTTCAATA
This sequence comes from Neodiprion virginianus, assembly GCF_021901495.1. NCBI lineage: Eukaryota > Metazoa > Arthropoda > Insecta > Hymenoptera > Diprionidae > Neodiprion > Neodiprion virginianus. The sequence continues at coordinate 11,326,377 of NC_060878.1, forward strand.
TATGTTGAGAATTGATCGGACTTTGAGTTTTGAATAAAAAAAATTTTATACCGTAATGGGTTCTTGATTACAACACATAATGGCATAATTATAATCGCTGAACAGATGAGACGCCGTATTGTGGCAGTGACCAGTGACAGAACTTCATATTTATATATAGAAGTGATCTTTCACCGTATATTTCGCTTCTCATTAACTATATGACATAAAATTAAAGTTCAACAGCTAGAGCGACGTTATTCGTGTCCAGATATTTGTTAAATACGCCGTAATCGATCAGCTGATCGGCACTTCGACCGCCATATTGATTAAGTCGCGCCAATAACGAGGATCCCGAATTTTTTAAGATACGCGTAGTCTCATTCCGCCATCAAAAGAAGGACAGGGTGCGAGGTAACCTTGTGAGGAAAGAATTTGACGGATGGTAAGTAATCGAGACGGAACAAATAAAGCAACGACACATCCCGCGAACCACGGAGCGTCGCTGATCATGGGCGGTGAGCTGGTTCATCGCCCACAAGGTATGCCTGTTATAATCATTCGCTTTCGAGGTCAGACGACATTGAGTAAAAAATATATTCGCACTCCAACTACTACGCATACAGAGAAATTCGAAAACCGGAAGTTTTCCAAATTCTCTGAATCGAAACTTTGCAAAATGTAGCAGACAATTTCAGCGTGTTAAATGTTCTCTGTGAAATGTTACTTGATTTTAAAGTTTGTCAACAGCTTTGCCGAATAATATGAGAAAGAGTTTTTTACCTCGACGACTATTTCGAGTCTGAAATCAATCCGGTTATGCAAGTTGCGGCACCTTTTTTTCAACTTCATATTCCGGTTTTTAATCTTGGCGCGGTTTGAGAAAAGTGACGTCAGAAGTGGCAGTCAGCTGTTCGTTTCAGACCAAATTAACAAATATTGGGGCACGGAGATCGTCCTGCAAGCTATTTAACTTTCATTTCGTGACATCTAATCAATCTGGAGCAAAATATGCGATGAAAAACAACTTTTATTATTAAATACGACAATCGTTGGAGTTCACTGCCACCAAAATGGCGTCTGTCGTATACAAAGATTCCAATTTCGTGACGGGATCAAAGAAATTTTTGACTGGAAGGACGCAGTCGAGGAATTTATTCACTCAATGCAGAACTCGGTTCGTTATTTGCTCGATGCTGTAATATAAAAGTGACAATAGACCATTTTTGTTTTTTTTCTTCAATCTCAGTTGCGACCGGATAATTATAGGTTATGAATTCGTCTTCTTGTTGGCAAACATCAATGGCCAGATAGTCGCGAAGAATTCGGAGACGGGAAACTTGTCCGAAGGTTTACACCTTCGCTTTACGAGGTATTAATCGTCAAATAGTAAAACCAGTTCCGACGTCCTTCGCATCGAATTGAGTAACGCGTGTTTCAACGTCGTTTTTGAAATCGAGAGTATAATTTGAACCATCCTCGCGAGCTGCATAAAACTGCACCTTTTATTTATCCGTAATACACGGTGTGTTTATAAATACCTGTTCGCGAAATTCGATTATATTGTCCCTACCGACTGCATTTTGTATTTTGTATATAACGTGGAGGAAAAATCTCTCGACGTGTAATAACACAGCGCTGGAAGTCTCTAAGTCGAAATGTAAGCAAAACCGTGCAAGAACAGCGAGAAGTGAAAGTAGATGTTAAAGGAGAATCGTGATTCCAAAATTAGGCACTGCATAAAGCAATTTATAATCGGTTACAGAGGCACGTGTAATGCAGACGAAAATTTACAGGAAGTGTTTTATCCGTAATCCAGAGATGTATTCTCATCATTATTCTTACTCGAGAATGTATATGATGTAATAATCGTTTGGCATGTATCAAAAATACGAAATAATTATTACAATTTACTATTATTATACAGATTCTGTTCAAATTATTTATGCATTCCGAAAGTCGGCCTGAATACTGATTCATTATCAGTGAAAATATTCGCAATTTGGAACATGAATCAGCGTCGATCTTTTCAATGCCGCCAAAAAATTTGGATCATCTCGATCAAATTGCTTCTCGTTTTTTTTTTTTTTTTTAATCAGTGCGAGGTCTCCAAATTGACATACAGAGCTTTCGAATCGATATCTGAATCGTATTTTGATAAGTTTTATCAGAAGCGTATTTTGATATGTTTTTTATGGCTCTTGGCGCGGAGACAAATTCAAAATCGTAGATATTGATCGATATGTGTAAAAAATTAATGATCTTATAGGGATTAAATTATCGTGCATCTTTTGTTTTGTTAATGGCAAATTTATATGATTTGTTCAATTTCAGCTAATAATCAACGAAACAATGAATTTTGTACAAATTTCACGACATGCAAATCTGATAACTTATTGAATATATTTTGAAATAATGCAAAAAATTTTTGATCGCAACTCTTTTGGTATAAATACTTTATCTCTTTTCCCAACTTTCGATTCAAACAATCCTGTCGATTCATCCTTAACGATTTTAATCATTTGGCGATTGTTTTAACTGGACTGTACACCTGTGAATTGTTCGTACAGAGACGAGTTGTCGTTTAGGAATATAAATGAAGACAGCGATGCCCTTTCAATGACTGTGAGTCGAGAGAAAGAGAAAAACTACCTTGAAATATTTCAACGATCTCCAACGGGAATTTATATCGTCGCATAATATATGAGTTTTAATTTTCCGAGTACAGTCCGGTGAAAAATTGAGTAAACAAGAGAAATTATACTTGTATGGGAATCAAGAAACGAGAAGTACAACGTATGTTAACCAATTTGAATCTTATATAACGTATCTTTTCTTGGGATAAAAAAAAAAGTCGACACCCACAAATTGAAATAAAAAGCAAAATAAGTTGTAACAAATTTTAAAGAGGTTGTGAAATCATTTTGCATGTCTAATTTTGATGGATTAGGACTTATTTTGTTCGTTAATTGACGATCTAAAAACTGAAATGAATTTTTAACAACGTCAATATGTTCATGAATAAATCATAAGTTTACAACTATAATTCTCGTGATGAACTGAGAATCCGTTTTCGAACAAGATCACTCGAAATTTAAAAAAAAAAAAACAGTAAACCGATGCAATTGTTCTAAATTTATTGATAATTCGGCTTTTAATTCAAGTTTCCTACGTTCAACATTTTTTTCTCTACCTGGTTAACGTTTTTTTAACCAAAGAAAGAACGTTCGATTTGTAAGTTTGTAATTTCAACGCCTTCGTATTTAAACTTGATATCCTGTCGGGCTTTGGATCTACTTTATACCTACTTCTTCTATGATTTCGTACCACCAGCTGTAATTATCGGCTAGCTATAAAGTTACAGAAGGAAAAAAAAAAACTGAAATTCAAACTCATTCGAGAATATATAGTAATTTTATTCCGAATAACTAGATCCATTATATTCCTGATCAGCATTTTCATACAAGTGATATACTGTAATAGTTACTATAGTTAGTGCAATTAGTATACTATAATAAATACTATAACAATCTCGATGTGTACGATTACTTCCTTATGTGCAAAGAGACAATCTAGACACGTCTAGATTCAAATAGCTTTCGTGTAGGTATGAATTAAAACCAGTTATTTAATAAGAGAATAAAAAAAAAATTATATCATTGTGATTGCGGAGGGATCTTTCAGGATGCTGGTTATTATAATAGACACATATGTATATATGTATATCATATTGTGTATGCATATATATACATAAATTATGCAAGCCACTGTTTTTAAATTTTGTAACCACAGCTGGCAGGCAAAGAGCATTTAATTTTTTTTATCACATTCATTTATAAATCACAGATTAAATCTAAAGCTGTACCAGGCAAAATTATTTATTCACAATCAGCCAGGGACATTTTTTCAACACTACAACAGGACGGTTCGAAATTTCAGACGCAAAATTAACGCGTTCATAAAAGTTTTTACAATTTTCTGTTTACTTCTACGGACGGACGGTAGAAAAAAGTGATCTCAAGAAATTGTTGGTAATTGCGAAATATTATCGTAAAGACTAAAGTCTTGAATTTATTCAAACGTTGATGTCAAATGTGGAAATTCATTCTACGAAAATAGCAGAAGATGATTTTCACAGATTCAGTTGCATTTGACCAGCTTTTGCCACAATTTACTTTAAACAATTTGCATTGGTTTTTCAAAATGAAAACTCCGAACATCTTCAGATGCACACTGTAAAATTGATAACGGTTGATGTTTTTTCTAAAATTTTAGTGAAATTCTTTGGAAATGTTAACAAGTGTTCTAAAAAAAATCACCAACAACAGTCACCAAATATTCAATTTCATTTCAAACGGTCATTATAAAATCCAAGCTAAATCACAGTTTTCAAACGAACTATCACAAAATGAATAATATGCTCACCAGTGACGTTAACGTCGTCTTCGTACAGGCGTTGGATTAACAAGTTGATTCAGCGACGAAGAAAAGAAATATAAGTACGAGTGAAAATGTAGGTATCGACGATAATCAATGCTTGCAGAACATCTTTGGCGCGATAGTTATTCAACAGAAACTTGTTTTCATCACTTTCACCGTAAGATTTTTACCGCCAACATGACAGCCGATAAGAATATGCGTGAGTTTGAGACGTTACAACGAGTATTTATTCGGCCACAACGAATAAAATTCAACTCGCAAAATTCTACCACTTGAAATGCGCGGTACCGAGGATGAGGCCTCTTGAACGCACTCTTGGTCGACTACTGGCCGCGATATCGACTGGCAGTTGTTTTTACCGCGCGTGCGACGCCATCTCTCTCCCCACTATGCAAATACCCCTGCCTCTTGTCCCGCACCATTTACGCCAGGGTCGTTTGTACGATGTTACCGTACGACTCTCATTGTCAGAGCATCACCTTTTTACACTCATCACTTTTATGCGACTGGATGCAAAATTTCGGCCGGTTCAATTACCTCTTTCGCTCGAATCAACTCAAATCTGCGAATTATTATGAATTTTAGCATTTCCCACAATGCTGTGCGATTAATCCATTAATCTTTTTGTTCGATTAATCGATTAATCGACGATTTCAGTTGTTTTTTCCATTAATCGATTAATCGACGGTTACCGTCGGCCGATTTTTCGAATGATCGATTAATCGAAGTTGCCTCATAATAATTCGGCAGGTCAATCGATATATGAATCGAAACCGTCGATAAATCGATTAATCGAACAAAACGATTCGTCCAAGCTGCGGATTAGTCGATAAATTTTACAGCACTAATTTCTGATCAGCTCGTAATTTGTTCTCACCGTAAAAATGCTACGAATCCTCAAAGATTTTAAACGTTCTGAGTGACGGTGAAAATTCTGAAATATTATAAGAATTATCATAGTCTTCTAAACTGGAATTGTTTCACATTATTTCCTACTAATACTTGTAGGAATTACAATGAATTTCAAAGTCAACTTTGTGGAAAAACGTTTCTGATGACTTGGCAAGAGTTCAGCCAGATTAAATAAAGTCTCACTTTACAATCACGTTGAATCACGTTTGAAAATTGAAAAATGTTGTACTTTGTCTCCGTATCAATTACTTACTTTTATTATATACTAATTGTAAGTAAATTTGTAAAGAAACATTCGTCTCAATAAAATAAAAACCATTCATTGGTAAATTATACTAAAAAGTATTGATCAGAACTAGTCTGCATGTAAATATATTCACTGGAATAAACTTCAAATTTCGAGAGTATTAGTTGCAGCTATGAAGAATCTTTTTTTTATAATAATTTTACAGGCTCTTTAGAGTCAAGTGTGCTGACTCATTTTATCAGTACTGAAAATGCTGTTCGAAATTTGTTTTACTCGGCTGAAATTTTTGCTCAGGGGCTTCCAGAGTCGCGAGTTATCGACCCGAATTATCTCGCCGTTACGAAACGGATCGGATTCCCAAGCTATGTACAAATGGATTTCTCAATTGCCGGACGAGTCATCACAAACAGTTTTCAAATGTATTTGTCTTCCAGACGTAATTCTACTTAACACAGCGTTTGCCTTATAATTATAATTAGGCGTTCTCCGTTTGTGCATGGCAAACTATACATTGTGAAAACCTTGGACGCGTTGACGTCGCGTCATTAAAAAACCTGGAACACATACATCCTTGGAGAGAATGAAGATAAGATTTTAAGTTAGTCAGACTTGATACATCCATCGCAATGACTCAACGACCGGTAAAGAAAACGGATTAAATCGTCGTTGCAATTTTTAGAAACTGAACTCTGAATCGGTGCAATTTATCACTTCCGGTTAAAAAAATCTGCAGTCCCGTGATACATTTCGCCTTTATTTTTCTTGCATCATCGTTCAGATTTATGCCGCAATACAATTTTCCAATCTCATCCTTACTCACTGCTTACTTTTTTTTTACATTTTACTACATAAAAGATTCTTTTTTCATCAGATGTGAATTGTTGACCTGAAATTACTCATTTTTATCAACAATTATACAAAATCGTAGCTCTTAACGTAAAAATTTCGTCCTGTCTTCTCTTCTAAATATTTGAAATGTAGACTGCAAAAAACAATTTACTTTCGAGAACAGAAATAATCTAAATAAATGTAGTTTTTTCATCGTCACATTCCTTTTTCCAATATTTATTTCATATTTGAATGGTTATACGAAGAGAAATTTTCCTACGTTGCAAGCTAGTGGTTAACAAAAGGTGAAAATCAGCTTATCAATAACGAAAATTTCTCACATTAGAACCCGTAAACATAAAATAGAAAAATCAGAAGTATCACTTTCGCCGTACAAATAAACTCAATCTCGGCGTTGACATTGATTTTACAAAATTTCGACACCTGTTTCAAAATGGAAATTCAAGATGTCGTAGATAAAATTGTTTACAAATTAACCAATATTTCAAATCCCGCATTTGTGTGTGAAAAATGATTCAAGATCCATGAAATCAAAACATTTCGGATGAAAAATATCTCCTGTTGAAACTCGAACACATCAACCATTATGAACAACAAATGCTGACGCATTCAACGAAGAATATATCAATTCTTTCTTGTAATACCGTAAAAAACGTGCAACGAAGGCGAGTTTTGTAAAGAAAGAAACGTGTTTGCCGCAGTGCCGCATCATTATCGGAATTGGCAAATAAAAATCGATGCGAAAAGGTGAAGGATCACGTTCGTATTCGCCTTATCGCGCATCTCGTGCAAGAACGCAAACAATCGCCCGCATTTGCTTCTTCCTATAAGTAAAGTGCAAGTTCATTGATAACATCCCGATCGTCATTTGTACAAATACGTACATCGAGTAAACAATGCGCAAAAATCTAATCGTAAACATGAGTGTAAATCAATTGTACGCATACTAAAGCATCCCGCTAATATTTTCAAACGCTTCTCGTGGCAAAGAATTAGACATAGCCATATATGCTATCACGGACTTTTTTTTAGAGCTCACGGAGACCTTAAAAACTCTCGCACACAACTTTCCTCTATCTATAACAATTTATTCAGCGTTCGCACAAGTGTATAATCCATTTACAACTGAGCTGACAAATATCGTTGTATCCTCCGAACTATTGATCTTTTTATAACTAAATGAAGCCTAAAACCTTGCCAGACATTCTCGCTATCCATAGAAAAAAAAAGAATCAAAATCGTTTCAGTAGTTTCGGAGTTATAAGCGAACATACGGATAGACAGACGGACATGCGTAGAGTTTTGTACAGAGTGATTGTCTAACGGACGAATCGTTCGTCGTCTATTGCGACGTGATGCGCATGCGCAAAAGTTCGAGAGCAATTGTTTATCAGGGCGACCAACGGTAAGAAATTTAGATGACAGGTCGCCGCGATCTACCTAACCTCAAAAATTTTGACAGCAGCTGTGCTCAACTCATTACCTGACCAATGGTTTTAACGGATAAAAACATGCGCAATCTGCCCATTAGATCTTTAAAAAAAGTCCTAACCCACAAAATGTTCAATCGATAACATGTAGAAATGAAAATTATATAAGGAAATTCGAGCATCGATTAACCCTCCGTCACCACGATGTATACTTTAATGTTAAGCGGATATCGCAAAGCTCTCATTGTAGCTAACCTCAAGAATTCTTTTCAAGAGAATCAGCAAAAGACTTCGATTCGAGACCTATTGGAGTATGAAATACATATATTTTTCTGTGTTTAAGAATGTTGTCGATTTTTTTTTTACGGAGTATTCCCTGTAAAATAACATTCGAGCACTGGAGTGTCCACAGTGGGAACCGTGTTTCAAAAAAATAACAGCGGTGACGGAAGATCAAAGGGGGCCTGATGGGGTCCATCATACCGAGTACAAACGGGTTTCCAAGATTCTCGTACATGTTGCAGAGAGACTTAAGGGTCAGCGTACGCCCTTGAATGTGTTAAAAGATACGGCATTGTTGAATGACGGTATAACAAAGGTATAGTGTATCAAAGGACACACCGTTCGCGTGCGTCTAACTACTTTTACACCTTGTAAACCTATGTATAAATTTTAAGGTAGTTGCGATGATAGTGTAACATTAAACCAAGATTGCAAAATAACCTGTAAATCGTGATTTGTCGATTTTCAAAAGGGCATACAATTTTCATGAAACACACGTTTGAAAAACTAATTTAAAATCGTGAAAATTTCAAATCAATTTTCAATTGTAGTATAACGTGTACCCTTGTTTTTTTTTCTTTTTTTTTTGGTTAAATATTCATCTAATCACACAAGCTTGTCGAACGGCATACAAATCCGATGAGACAATCGTTCAAAATCTGATATTAAATAACGATGCAGTACCTAACACGTGTGGGGGGAGGGGGGGGGGGGGGATCAGTCAATCGGAAGCAACAGCTTGGGGAATTCCGGAAATGGCCAAAAATGCGTGAGAAGTAAAAGAGTCGGACAAACTGCAATGAAGTTCCAACGCAGCGGGTTTTCCAACTCTATCTATATACGAATACTATACGACTACTGACAATAAGCCTATACACACGTGTGCATCTACACGATTCCACTTCGCATTCCAGCCGGCGGTTAACCGCGAGTGAATGACGTCCTATTCGCGATCGTCGCCACAACTGTCGGGGCACTTCCGATTCCGGCAAGGAGAATCGTCTCGTCTCGAAATCTCTAGTAGTGGGGAAGTTTCTTTACCACTCGGCAATTGCTCTGATGATAATCGATGTTGAATTTTCGAGAATTCCTAACTGGCGAAAAAAAAGCGGAAAGAGATGTTTGAGCGGAAGCAAAATTTATGTTCTAAACGAGACGAGAAAATTCTTGACGCGAGCTTTCGACCGAAATTCTGGACAACGTGTAACAGATATCTGAAAATTTTATAGAACCGAAATTCTAGGGGGTATAATTTTCTAAAAAATAGTTACGAAAGTTATAAAACTGTCTATTTTAGTTTAGCCACTATGAGCGATCAAAGTCGACGATGGATTATGACGAATAATTTGTTCATACGTTTCACACGATAATTAAACTTTTCTATTTGTAGAAAACAATACCGCCCTGGGTATGGGCCCTCCTCGGAACATTTTATTGTTAGTTTAAACACGACTTGACGGAGACTTAGACAAGGAGAAGAGTGAAAGTTGGAACGGAGGTCCTTGTGCGATGTCCTGGATCAACTAGCGTGTCCTAGTTTTCTAGTAATTTTGTGTTAATTTAATTTAAGATTAAACACCCGTCTAAATTAAAAATAATGTCGGTTGAAAGCATATTCTCGTAACTATTTACGGGTGGTTACTATATGTTTTATGTACTTCTAATTTCCGGCTGTTGATGCAATATATTATATGATTTCGGGAGTGCGATTAAACTCCCACATGTTGTTGTCACTTTTACGTTAAGATTTTAAAATGTTAAAAGTTCTTGAGATGTTACTGTTTATGGAAGTATTCAGTAATTCTTCCGTGTCGTCTCTAATTCTTTTTTTTTTTTTTTGTATTAGATTAATAAAAAATACCCATACCTAGGGCCGAAAATTTAAAAAGTAACAGCCTGTTAAATAAAATTTCAGGTCAAGATTCCTGTTTCTAATAAAACTTTTCTTTTCTTATTTTCCTTCTGAAGCGAAAACGTCGATGCTGATAAAACTCCAAACACTCTTTTCGTCACGAAATGATTCGGGTTTCCCAATTTTTACGGTAACTATACGCGTTCACTGATTTGACTTGTAGAAGCTGTTTATCCTGAACATCGTCAGCATCCGCATTAACGCCTTTGGGATCTCTCAGCACCTCTTCAATGTTGTTTGCTTATTACTATGCTGATTATTACTTCGCAGAAAATGCATTACTAGGAAGGTTTAACCCACTCGTGGCTCAATCGACATATTCAATATTAATTGAACACACATCCGATGGGAAAGATAACTGCAGAAAAATTATAAAGATTGTTTTAATTCCCTGCATCGGTATACACGAACAGTAAAGCCATTGATCTTAATTTTTGATCAACGTTTTCAGTTTAGTGCAATTATTTATTGCAGAATATCCACTGAATTTTATCCACGATTAACGGTCAATTCTTCTGAACCACGAGAATAAACTTCTTGAACAACAAATATCCGAAAGAGATTAGCTGTGATTGCTCTTCTTATTTTTCAAGGGTAAACAATTTCGAATAGTTCAATGTTTAATGTCTTCACAGGGTAAAGTTTTCGGTATTACCCGAGACTCCGGTGCTGAAAGCATCTCAGCTGTGAGTTATAATGTATATTGTACATTCGTAGACGTGCAAAGTTGCCCCATCTCAGTTTCCCATTGTGGTGTTTAAATGCTAGTGCAGCATTCTAATCGCTGACAAGTACGCGTGAATTATGTCATCCGCTTTGAGGCAACTGCCGCGAAACTGACTTATGAACATAGAAACTTACAATTAGACTTGGAAACTTGGGTTTACTCAACAAAGGTGAATTCCAGTTTTCAAAAATATCCTGCGGACTTGCATTTTCGAGGTAACATCCAGCATTATGTCACCTCACTGTGTAACAGTCGATTTATTTTGTTGTACAATATTGTTCGTTTACTTCTTAAATTCCTATTTCCCTGTCTTTCGCTAATTATAATGATTATTAGTACACATTTCTTGCCAGTCGTGTAGGATCTTGAAACAATTAGAAAGATTAATGCATCTATGTATCTACGTCACAGGTCAAGTCCTACCTCAAAAGATATCTCCAGAAATGGCGCCAAATTTCAAATTCCGTCCAGTAACGTCAGTTGGCGTAGAGAGATCATTTTTAGCCTACAAATTAATGTTAAGTGACAAATGTTACTAGTTTCCTCTGGAAAATCTAAGAAAGTACGCGATTGTATATTGTTACAAGAATTATAATCGATTGATTCGAATGATTGGTAAAAATAAACAAAAATCCAAATGAAAATTAGCATTTTTATAGTACATATCTCGTGCTTATTTAACCCTTTTCACAGTATATTTGCATGCATATTTTGCCATTTTGTTAATGCATGTAATCCGTTGTCCGATTGTTACTAGCTTGATGATTTTGTAAAAAAAATTCTGAACTGTAAAACGGAGGTGTCAAAGTTTACGAGCTTTCTTTCACAAAATACGGATAAACTTCGCCCTCATTTTCTGGTTATTCAGGTATCCCAAAGGAAACCGCATAGTCAATGGTTTCGTAATTGCATTCAGTTGATAAAACATTTTACAAATCTTAGCAATTGGCCGAGTAAATTGAAAGTAACCAAAATAATAATGAGAAATAATCAGAGTTATTACAAGATTATAGTTTTGCGAATCTTCTAGAATCTTTTTTTTTTTAATTTCATAATTTTTTTAACGATCCAAGGAGGGCAATATTGAATTAGCTACAAACAAGAGCTTGGATATATCTATTTTTAATTTTAAATCTTTTTGAAATGGTCGAAAGTCTCGTAAAATCGTTCGATATCACTCTGCGATTAATAATTTTTCCAGAATTAGATTCTAATTCTCTAGCATTTTAGTTTGCGATATTTTTTTCATCACGTGATTGGCATTACTCTGTTCTATGTTTAATTAGAGCAAAGTTGCACTAATATTAAATTTGATTAACAAATGATATAATTTGGACAAAAATCTGTTTCAACGAACTTGCGAAAAATAATTTTTTCAACAAAAGAAACTTTCGCAGAGTGATATTGGGAAAATAATTCAAAATCGTTTATTCTCGACTCTCCAAATCAAAAGTTAACAAAGTTACATTTCATTCGTTTATAAAAATACATATAATTTGAATACATTCTTCACTTTGTATAATTCACATAGAAATTATTCGAAATTTGTTTCTTCGTTACCGGTAAAAAAAAAATTTACTTTTCTATTTGAGATGTTATATTTTTGGTAAAGATACTACAGTTCTATTAATGTAAACTTTTGTAATCCTCAAAATCCTAACTCTACAATGTCCACGTCACTCTGTCGAAAATTTCTGATCATGAATCTTTCGTTTAAAGGGATAATTTTTTTTTGAGAATCTTCAGACTCCAACATTGCTATATGCGATTATACATATACATATAAAGAAGTGCAGCGCATATTCCCAGTTTGCATTTTTGTCCTCAAAGAAACTCCACCGCGATTTAAAATGATTAATCATTTTCTCTCGATGTCTGCTCGAGAAATCTGCTCCAACCGCCTTGAAATGTCAGCCTCATTAACGCCGCACTTTATCCGGACATGAAGTGAGAACGCGGTTTACAATCAAGTAGGAAAATCCACCATACGCAATACAGCGATAAACTAGATAAATAATGTTTGTTCGCAGATTTTACGAATGATTTCTGTTTATCTTTTTTTGTAAACGATGTTCTCAATGTTTAACGATATCAATAGAAAAACCAAACAATATAATCGAAAGTGGAAAAATTTTCAAAATAGTAATTGAATTTTTGACAAAAATTTTACGCACATATAAGATGAAATACTACCTTGTTACAAAATAATTGGAGAATTTGGAATCATAAGTTTTCACTCATTGCATTTTTTTCCACAACGTTAAAAAATATTCTGAATACCGGAAACTTTAAGGTATACATTTTTCATAATTATTTGGTAAACCGTCAAAAAAATTGGTAACACAATGCTTTTAATTTTTCTCAAGCTCTTAATTTATCCTTTCAACAGTTTTAAAGTTTCTTAAATTTGGTTCTTATTTCGTCTCCTTGAATTCCAGCGTGAATAATTAAATTTTTTTTATCAATGTATGTCCATGTTCGATATTATAAAAAAATGTTAATTATCTTAATCCAACGTCTGATTTATAGGTGTATTTAGCATAAAAAAAAAAAAACAGAACGCGATTATGAAAAATACATATGGTGAGTCAACTCAATCCTCAGAAATGCTGAAGTCATTTATGCGACCAACAATAAACCATTCAAGTCGTCTCTACTGCGTCATCAATTTTTAGGGTGTGACGAAAGAATTTTTTTACACCATATACATAAATTAACGATCAATGAATAAATTTCTTTAGGAAATAACAAAGTTATATTCGCGTTGCTTTGTTCTTCTTTTTCTTTCTGCACTATGTCAAAATTCCCTAAAGTTTTTTTCCGAAGTCCTCTGCGGAACTCCTGAGACTCGTGTGAAATTTCATGGTATAATAATATAGTAGTCGATAAACAATCACAGAATTCAAACACAATATCAGCAACATTAATAATTGCAAAAACTTCGAACTTGATCTTACCCTGAATAATTCACTCAAATGATATAATAACTCGTAAAAAAATGTAGGAAAATATTTTTCAAATAATTGTCAAAACTGAGAAACTTTCCTGGATGGATTGAAAAATTTCAGTAATATTTTTGTTTGGAAATAATACAAAATACTTCCATAAATAAATAAATTTATGCTGTAAACTTTAGCAGACTTTGAATTAATTTCCGTAACAATGAAATACGAGTGAAATACATAAACCAGAATTTATGGTAATTATGATTAAACTGACTCGTTACTAATTTTTTTTTAATTGCTCTGAATCTAGTCAAGATTCCAACGATGCACCGACTGCGAAATGTTACGAAATTTTCACCGACCACGAATTCCTTTCACTGCATAGATAAGATGAAAAATAGGTCAAAGTAGCGAAAGGTCCAGATTGTATCTCGGCATGAAACCGGCCAATCCTTAATTGCTAAGATCCACATAATTAATGGCAATCCAGTGTTTGTAAATCACTGAGCAAAGAGTGCCATTATTGCGTTACTCAATGCCAAAAAATAAGTATATAATAAACCGAAGCCCGAATTTATGCCGATCGCGATTCGCTTTCAATACGAGCCCTGGCAAAAATGATCCTCAACGTCATTAGTTTGAGAAATTTCTAAAAATTCATTTGGAACGTGAATTTCTAAAAAGTTATGATTTCTTAGAGTTTAGTAGAAATATCCGAATTTATATGGCTGAAATAAATTTTGGCAGATTTGTGCGAAATAGCTTGATATTTTCTGAAAATTTCCGTTAAATATTGTCATGACTCTGACAGTTATGTTGAAAATATTCTACCGATATATTCGATTTTTTTCAACTACATTTCGGAATAACTAATGTCAACTGTTTCCTAAATATTTTATAATTTTCGTACAAAATAAAAGTCATACGGAAGTTTCCAAAAAATTCCTCGAAAACTTTGTGCACATTTGAAAAATTTCTCGATAAAATTACGAAGCAGTTCGGACGTTCAATTTCAATACAAACGTGATTCGCTTTCGTCGTTGGACTGACTTTGAATCATCGGATTTATCGGCAAAGTGGTTTTTACAATGTATTGTTCGTCTCAGCCCGGGATTTAATGCAAATACAAACAGCATTAGTGCATTAGAGCAGGCAGGTATATAAATTGTGTAAATCCTCTTCAAGGAAAGATATGTGGTCATCGGGATTCTGCTTTTTATCGTTGTTTTTCTGTCCCTCGTTTTTTATTTATTTTTTATTCTGCATCCTTGTCGCGTTTCTAAGTGCGTTCTTTTGTAAGCCGCATGTGATGAATATCTCGGGTCTTTTCAATGTCGATTGTTTCTTTTCCGGCGACACGACTCGTCATCCATTCACAAGTATGATCCACGAAATGACGAAACGCCGCCATTTACCGCTTCTTCGTGTCTTTTGAATTCGTCAACTTCTACTGGAATATTCAAATCCATTGATGATCAGGAAAAAGTACGATTACTTCCAGTCCTAACCCCTGCATGTTGGTAAAACTGCAGAATCCTCTTTTTGCCCTTTTTGACGAAATTACTAGGTATGCGTGTAAAAATGTTTCCAAAGATTTTGGAAGGTTTTTTTTAAAAGTATGTTGAAATCTGTGATTATTTCTGATTTCATTTTTATTATCTGATTCACGTCATTTAAACACTTTTATAGACTTGATAAAACAAACTTACGAAAGGATTTTTTGATACCGATGTTTTCTGAGTTTTAATTAAGATACTGAAATTTATGGTAAAGTTCAAATTAGAATTTCTTTCTAGAACATCTTGAAAATCGATATTTGAAAACCTTTTTTTTGTTCTTTTATATACCTAATTTCTATCTTTCTAAAAGCGTTGAAATCACTTTAAACTAATTAGAATACAATCAGAGCGTGTGAGATTTCTCTAGGGTTTCGCAAGTTTTTTTCCTTTGTATCTTATTTTGTAAAAATCTTCTTTGTATATAGTTTAGAACAAATTTCCGCGACTTTGGCATTGAAATTAAACTGACCGCTGGCTATTTGTTTCTTCGTGGTTTTAACGCGCGTTAATATTCCGTGAAAAGTTACTGATAAATAAACAAATGAAAATTTACCGTAGTCACCTTGAAGCGCTGTATCAACAATGGCGCATCCGGAATAAACATTTATGTGAAATAACTCTGTTTCATTTGCGACGATATAATTATTTGTTTGAAAAAATTATTTGAAAATTTCATAAACTATAATTACTACAAAATTCTTGTAAAGTGGATATTGTTACTATAACAGATTAAATACTGCTGGAATTATACGAAAATATGTTACAAGTAACCGTTTAATGTGATTGTAGTTATAGTTGACAGTGCTATACGTTTTCTGCTAAACAAAACATTGAATCTGTTTCGTTTACTATCTTTTTTCAGTCAACATCAACGTATTATTGCACTGACATCAAATTATCGCAATAATAACAAAAAAAATACGATACAAGTGGTCGTAATGAAAAAAAATAGTAACACCTGCTTTTTTCTGATTAAATCTACGAAATTCGTTATCAATTTTTACCTAGAACTAGATCTTTTGGTTATGGTAAAAAATGGGAATAGTTAGGAACTTTACAGGAACCACAAATAGGAAATTTTTCTTAGTGTGATAAGACAGCAGCAATCATCAAATTGTAATTTTTATTTTTATTTTGTCATTTCCTCTCATCTTTGAAATTTGTAACGATTGTAGATCAAACTGTAAATAAAAGGAACGAGGATGACTCAAGCCTTTCTTAAAATTGTGAGCAGTCAATGAAACAGATAACTGAAACCATTTGAAATAGCAGCAGGATTCATGGAAATATTCTATTTTGATTTGTGCTTTCGCTGATTTCTATAACTGAACCAAATGATTCCCATGAATCTCGAATGCTTTCACAGCGTTCGAGACGATTTCCAATATGATCTGTCGAGATTTCCTGTATAATTCTATCCAATCCAGAAATCCCTGTAAATCAAAGGAGCACGCTGGGAAATCGTTGTAAATCCGTGCTACGACATGGAAAATCCATGAAAATCATTAAGAGTCACACGAACTCAATGTTAATGAATTGATTCAGTGGATTTGATTGACGATTGAATGAGTCCTCGAGTTTTCTATGAGTCGTCGATCAGCAAAAGAGTAAGAACTTTTTGCCTATCTGAATTTAAAATGGTAAAGAAATTCAATCGGCGACTAAAACCGAAGCTGCAAACTAAATTTGCAATTTTTTATTTCTCTTAGGAATAATGTAGAGTCAATTCCTGAAGACTGCATGGTGCGTCGTCTGCTAAAATTTAATGCGCATGCGGTGTATGTAGCCTTAAAAATTTTTTAAATTTTGCTGAATTCACAACTGTCAAAATTTTTGATGCTACATGCATCGCGGTGAACTGTCATATAAATTTATGACGGTTGGTCTCCCTGGCATACCGCTGCTCTTGAATTGCAGCGCATTCGCTAAAATTCTAGAGTGAAAGCAGTTGCTTTGTTAGGTTGACCAGGGATCTAAACTTTGCAAGCCAATCAGAATGCTGGTATAGTGGGACATTTGGACAGCAAAATTACATCATCTGATGACAGGCAGCGCTGCCAACCCTAAAAAAATTTCTCTACTTGTAGTAGCGATTAGACTCCGTTCAAAGCGAAAAGGAAAGTTGTTTTCTTAATATGAAATATTGTAGTTTAAGTATAAGTCTGAAAAAAATCTGAGGATCTCTAACGAAATCTCAAGACTGATAGCGAAATCTCTGAATATCGTTTGTGAAATCGGCACAACAGACCAAAAGTCAACCAATTGTTAGGTTCTTGAGAAAATATGCACCAATTAGATACCGTCTGCAATTGTCAAACACACTTATTTGACACGATGGTGGTCCTCAATATTGAAAACAAAGACATATTATGCAAGTAAAAGTTCCTAACATTTGTATACTTACAATTCAGATTTTAGGATATAAATCTGTCAGTGTTAACTCGTTCGGTAATTATCATTATATGTTTGTAGAAAAATTTTCCACGTTATAAAGCAAAAAATGGAATATATTATGTATTCCTGTATTTATTGGGTTTCGAAATCGTCAAACATCACTCTTGAAAATGAGAAATATGAAGAATTATTGCAACATCGTATAAGTCGTCTAGAGAATTATTGTGGGGACATCTAAATGAGAAGTCTAAAGAATTGTTCTGGCGCCATTTAAAGAAATATTGACATGTTGCCGCAATGTATAACCTCAAAAATTTTGAGAGTTACCGCTGGCAGTTGTGTTCAACACCGACAGTTGTTAAAATAGTTGAGGTTAAATACGTAGCGGTGAGCCGCGATCTGAATTTATGTCGGTTGGTCAACCTGACGAAACAATTGCTTTCGCTCTAAAATTTTAGCGCACGCGCGTTAGATCAATCGGCACACAATGCACAATGTGGTAGCTATACAGACCTGAATAATTTTTTCGCCGGCCTTTTGTAAGTCAGAATTTTTTGGCGATCCATGGACAAAGGACCGGCAAAGCGGGTGACGCACCGCAGTAGCGGAGATTTAACCGTGTAATAATAATGATAGTACTAACAAAAGCTTCAGCGTAACGTTATTATGTATTATATCTTCATTTTCAATTGAGGATTATTCGCTGGAGCGCAACACGTGACAAACGGCTAAACCAACTCGCCGTTACGTTGTTTAGAATATTTCTAAGGTAATTGCTGCGGCATAAATGAGTAACGAGGAACTTCCACAGGTTTTGCCATACTCCGTTTTCAAGAATTGATATTTCCCATCTGGTGTTGTTTATATTCCCGGTTATACTGTGCTATTTTATTTTTGTACAATGAATGTAATCGATCGTTCAAATATTAACAAACGTTTCCAACTCACTTCCGGCATTAGATGGAAATATGAGGCATTCCGCGTCAAATTTGTGCATTTCAATTCTTACCATCTGTAATTCCACCGGCTAGTTTTCAGTGATATTCTGGACCGCAAACAAGGAGATACGGATATTTTGGATCGCAACTTGCTGATTCCATTCCATTTCGCGGTCTTCTTCTTCGAAATTCGTCGACTCGCGCTTCACTCGTTCTTTCAAATACATTTAACTATAAATCGACACGACATTTAATACATATTAATAATTTATGGTAGAAAATTTGACAACGCTTGCGTATAAAATACTTCAATGTTTTTTGGAAGGATTCGTAGGGAACATTTCGATGGATTTAGGTAGAAAAATTCAATTTACCCGAAGAACGATTTTATAGATTTTTTTTTGTAGTAATTTTTACTGATTTCGGTGGAACAACTTTTCAGACTTTGCTCAATTTTTGTTCACATAGTTACATCTGAATACAAAAATATATAAATATTATTTCGATGTTGGAAACAATATAATTTAGCACTAATTTGTTTGAAAATTAAAGAAAAACACAGCAATTCGTATTTCAGCTGAATATTAGTTAAAAAAAAATCTTCAGCAATTTGTAGTCACTTCAGAAATTTAAAAAACTATTTCTTTGTGAAAAAAAACCAGACGTATTCTGCAAATTCTCAAAAGCTTCATTACTTTTCAAATAATGGAATAAAATTTATTATAAAATTGATATTCCGTTTTTCTACTCAAATGCATCGAAATCTTTATTCAATGATTTGAAAAAGAATTGAAGTATTTTATAAAAACCCAATCAAATTTTTTTTAATTCAGTCGGCTTTGAATTAGATTCGTTTGAATTATTAATTCTCGAAACAAGTATCGAAACTTCAACCTGTCGTATACAATTCGTAAAATCGAGTTAACAAATCAAGAAATAAACAAACATGTGTCTCTTTATTTTTCATTCGTAAAAAACACATTATAAATATGTGGTTAGGCTTTGAAATTGTAAATTTCTTACTTAATATACGATTCACCAAGTTATTTTGTAGAAATCTGCTACGGGCAATTTAACATGGAGAACAAATCCGCCTGCATTTATGCAGTTAATAGTATGTTTTACTGGCCAACATTTGGAGAGATTGAATATTCGGCCAATCGCAAACAACGAGCCAAATGGCGATCCAATTAAATGCAGTTTCAGTTGCCTAAAACAGGCAAATTTCGGTAAAAATGTACCCTGAATAGTGTGAATTCAGGCGTATTTACCCTAGGTATATATTAAAACGTTAATGTATCATTTCCATAAAGGATTCCGGTACGTTATAATATTTTTTGAATGTATTCATTTTATCACGCAGCGAAATACGGAATACCCTACAACGGTAATAACTCATTTCGTATTCATTTACTTATCTATACTGCGACATTCGTTAAGAGTATTTCGCCACACTCGTTGATTAACAATGCAACGGCTTTTCCACAACTGATTACAGAGCAATACAGTCAGAGTACAAAGATCCGAACGATCAAGTTCCGCCAAGTTTCGAAACACTGCAGCGCCTTAACCAGATTCAAATGTCTCTGCGTTCGTTGGTTTATTAATTCATCCATTAATTCTTCGTTCCTCATCTTGTCAGATTGAATTCGTCGACGAGACGGGCGCGTAGGAAGTTTTTCGAAATAATTCCTCCGTCGAGTCGGAATCCGCAGTAAATCTCCGAAGGCGATTCGCCGAGCCAAGAAGCTTCGATGGCGTTAATCGTTGCACAACAGTTGGAAAATCCCGAAGAACATGCGAAGAGAACTTGGCGTCCGACGGCTTTCTTCTTCCCTGCTGGAAGTTGCTCTTCAATTCGTCGACGAAGTCCTTATTTGGCTGATCCCTAGACTTGTTCACATCCTTAAAAGCGTTCGTCACAGTCTTCACGTCCCTGCAAAGTTTCGAGGCCGAGCTTTTATCCTGCGATAATGTTGCGCCTGCGTCTTTTGGAAGCTTCGCCATGTTCTCGTCGCCGAAAAGGTTCTTCATCAGCAAAGCCGTAGACTTGGTCAGAGGTATGACGGCTTTCTTTTCCCAGAGCTTGGAAAGCTTTTGGACACAACTGTTCGTCACCTCCGAAAATTCGCACTCGAAGGTCTGAGTGCCGTTCACCTTGATATTGACCTTGCGAGTTGAAATCTTTCGGTCACAGCTCGAAGCCTCGAACTTCGGGTTGTCGATGCTTTTCGGTCTCCGGGCTTCCGATGCTGTTCCGCAGGCCGACTGATCCGCCTCTACCATCAAATTCTGGAAACGATTTTCGGTAGAAGGAATCAAGTACACGCCTTTTGGGGTTTGGATTGCCACTGGTGCAATTGCACCATTAATTCTGGCTTCATCAACGTTCCAATTTTTATCCCGATTTCTTGGCTTGCCGATGAGACGATGACTCCTTGCTGTTCGTGGACTCAGTTTCCTGTACGCAATTAAAAAGCAGTAATTGAAAAGGAAACTGCAGGTGGTTACCAGAAGACTTGGCTAGAATACCGAATAAACCATTTTAAACGAGTCATTAGAATATCTCGAAAATAACGGTTTCGTTCAGAAATGTTTGAGACAAAAATTATGTGGCTTTCGCATTTACGTTTTGCTCAATGGACCAGATCATTTATTAGTTTAAGTCTTTGAAGCTACTATCGTGATGGATCTAGGTGTTTTTGAATTTTGTTGTTTTCATGGCTTTGGCTTCAAAATTGGGGCAAACAGAACTCGAAAATGAAAAAATGGCAATTTCGACAAAGGCTGATTGCTAATCCGAAGTACGAAAAGTTCAACATATCAGGTTTCTGAAACAATCACCCGATTAGTCTATCAATTGCGATTTTCTCCAAATCGAAAATATCCAAATACCGTGTTTTCGATTTGCAAGTTCTCTTTACATCGAACTTTGAATTTCATATTATGCTTCGGTTGAAAATCGTCCAATTAACCAATTTCAAAGACGCCGAGACTTGTCCCGATAGTGGCTACAAGATTCGTGGGACAAAAATGATCGACCTTTGTTAATCAGTACTATCTTCGTATCAATTTCTCAAAAATCACCAATTTCATGAACAAAATAATACTGCGATTTATTGTGTCTCTGTGTAAAAACCTTACAGCAACTTTTGTCTGGTACATTTGTTAGGCGAAGCTGTTAATTTTGCTTAAGCTGCCTTCCAATTACAGAATATAGTGGATGAATGTCTTACTTTACAAAAGCTCGTTCATGACGATAATTCTGCTTCCTAAATTTAAAACTGCAAGCTTCCTACAGCTCACGGAATGTGGAAAGAAAGATCAGGGTTACCTCGAGAAATTATCCCAGACATATTCGGCCTTCCCAGGTGGCAAACCGCGCTGCCAGACTATGCGTTCGACCTCGTTATCAGGATTCGCAAATTCGCATCGCGACTCACAATCAGACGTGATGCGGTGAGGAGAAATTCCGGTTCGTTGACAAAGCTCTTTAACCTCGAGCCAGTGTTCTGACAAGAATATCAACAAGGGCTTGTGCTCCTCGTCCAACTGAACAGGTACATACGTACAATTCAAGCAAAACCTTCATACGTACATGTATATTAATTGTTGTTTGATGTTAGAGAGATTGGTGAGCCAAAAATCGATGTATTTTTGTTAATTTTACCACGGGATGGTAGAGAGTTGAGTATTTATCGAATTATCTCTTTTGAAATAGAAAAATTTACATATCGATACTTTGTTGCAAAAGCGCTTCAAATCGTTGAAAATCTAGTAGATGTCGTTGATTTCGCTTTACTATAGTTCATTTTATTCCGAAGACTATTTGCTGCAAATTCACTCCAAACACTTTGTCTTACTATATTGGTATCGTTAAATATTTATGTTTACAAGATTATTGATAATGGTGAACTAAAGATAGTATTGAATCGATTTAAAAAAAAAAACGATATTATCTGTCGAAAGTGAAATATTCCCGTCGATCATGACTTCAGTAGAACCTCGATTATCCGAACCATGACTTGATTTATCCGAACCTTCAATTATATATCCGTTCACCGAGTTTATCGAAGTAATTGATAATGCAGGCAGATGGGGACGGGGATTTTACTTAATGTACACTCGGAGCAGTTGATAATTATTCAAGGGATTCTGTTACAAATCACAGTTACGATTAAGAAAACGTGAGACCTTCCTGTCTTACCAACAAATGCAGCGTTTTCTTTTTCCTGATATTCACTCCCCAAACTTTTGACAATGAGACGAGTTTATCGATAGGAAAATACTAAAATCATGGAGTAAAGCTGTTTAGTGGCACGCCGTAACCTCGAAGCAAGTGATAATCTGCTGCAAGTAATATGTTTACATAGTGTTCCCTTAAAAATGAGGACATGACATCACTTGGGGATAAAAAAGAGCGTAAAACAAGAATTGTTGAGCTCATCGGTGTGACGTGCCTTAAAAAAAAACATTATTCCGAAGAACTGATGTACCATAACAGGGTAATTTTTGGTAATTATTCGTAACAGAGTGCGTCGTCAACAAAATTTTTTTACGTTACATTGTTACGTTCCAAAATAGGATTAAGAAAAATTCAATATTTCCGCAACGTTTCTAGCCGTAATTATAACCAGAAAAATCAATAATACTCGAGCTATTCAATTTTAAAGTACTTTCTATTTTTTCTAAACAAATTTGCATGCTCTTCACTCAACACACAGAAACAATTCCTATCAAATCTCAAAAGTTTCGATCAACGATTTGCTTTGCGTCTGTAATAACCTTTTGAGGTCTTCCTTTCACAGCCAAGAAAGACAAAATAACGCGAAATACAAACTTTGCCCAGCATGACGTTAAAAAAAAAGAATCGTTTTTCACTTCATATAAGCATTAGAAAGAGGTCCTTTGATCTTACCCTGGTGCAAAGCCCGGGTCTATAAGGGCGGGAGATAACGGCAGCGGTAAAATACTGGCTCAGAGATTCCACAGCCTCGTGGTGAAGCATCACGGGAAATTCAAAGTGCGTCACAAAGCTGAGGTTCCGTATCAGGAGAATCAGTCCCACCAGCGTCAAATAATTCTCGGTAGGTAAGGCTTGCAAGGCTCTGAAGGTAAGAATCTGTCTTACCGACAAAAAAAAAAAGCAAACGACGCCTAGAAAAAGACAATTCTTTCACACAATTTTTACGCTTACGCTACTATTTTTTCCACCATTTGGTCGCCGTAGTCGTTTCCGGAGCTCGGCCGCGACGCCGCTGCGCAGGCAACTGCCAAAATTCGCCAATGCGATTCGTCCAGCAAAGGGCGCGGAAGGCAACCCAGGAAATGACGCAACACCCACAATGGTGCTCCCGCTGGCGTTTGACTTGCTACAATCCATCTGCCCGACTCCAATTTCGATTTTAGGGACATTCTTTCCGCCACTGATCCTTGACCCTTTGGACCACCCCTCATGGGATACGGAAAGGCTTTTTTTACGTTGTAAATATGGAATTCGGAAGCAAATCAAGTATCATATACAACGTTTCGCGAAAAATACTGAAGGATAAATCCAGCCTCAGGTTATCCGTGGTGAAAAATTAATATTTCCAATGTTTTTAAAAAATCTCAGTATAAACCTACTCGTCAAAAATTTCTTTCAAACTCGCAATTGTCCCTAATCATATTCCGATCATTGTCACAAAATTCGAAACATTTCCCTAATTTGAGATGCAGGTTTCGCAGTCAGTTTTTAGTATGTTTTCAGATTTCACAAGGGGACTTTTTTTGAGAAATTGATATTGAAATGTCATTGAAAATTTTGCGACAATCAAATCGGTATAATAGGTCTCCCCAATTATACCTTTGTTTAGTTATAAAATCTCATAACTCCCCGTTTGTTTTTCGTCTTGAATAACCTGGTGAAAATTTTTTGCTGGAAAACTCTTTCGCAAAATATTTCGGAGTAATACAAGAAAAATTCTCCTATTTGCACACGAAAAAGTTCCAATTCACAGGAATGTTAAGAAACTTCATAAAAGTTAATCACGTTCACGGATGTTCGTTGCAACTTGTAAAAATTATGTCCTTAGCCATATTTTCAAATTATACTGACTTGAGTCAACATCTCACTCAAACTTTTGGATCTCTTTGCATCATCTACACAAAGAAATCCGTCTTACCTCAGAGCCGTTAATACGCAGGGAGTTCTGCAAAACGATCCTTTAACTCCTTTTTCTTCGGCATTGTCATCCCCAGACGCGCTTAGATACGCCTTCAAGAATAATTCCTATGACATTCAAAAATAAAATACGGTGAATCGTAAACTGCGAAATTGGGGAGCCCCGCTTCTATTTAATACAATTTGTTGTATCTTACCCTTAGGCCTGGATGTAGCATACCATTTTTGCATACTTCTGCGAGGGGAGCGCCAAAATCTAGCCTGCAATATGTCCATAATGGTATTTAAGCATAAGTTTTTACATAGAATGCATGCCTAATACTTTCCCAAATCCTTACTGCCATTTGAAATGGACTTCGTGTTCAAAAGAAGGCCTGGAAAAAAATTCCCACAATGTCTTTCAGAAATTTATGTAAAATAAACCGTGTGTTTCAACAGTTCTACAATGGGCGACGATTCTGTTTTCTTTCTAGAAAAGAGTTTGAATCATTCTGATAATGTCTAAGGGATTTCTACTGAAAATTTGAAAAACTCAGCATTTTCGCCCTTTTGACTGTTTCTGACTGAAATTCAGCTCAATAATGTGGAAGTAGATCTACATAAGAATATTTTCAACGAAACTAGAATTATGACAACGTTTCTGATAAGTTTTCAAGAATTATCAAGGTTTTTCCATAAATACGCGTAAATGAATTTTTTACATAGAAATTGAGACATTACTGCAGAAAAATTCTTAGAAGTGACTTGAATTTGGGAGCAACCTTTCTGAAAAACTAAACAACGGACAGAGATTCACATTCCACTTAGTAAACCCTGAAAGTTATACCGAAAATAATTTTCGACATTCCTCAAAGTGCTTCGACGTGAGTTACAGCTCTATAAAAAATGGACCCGAGCCTCTCGCCATGATCCTGGAGGTCGAACAAATCCTGCTAACCAAACCGTAGTGAATGCCCTTTCTCTTTTATGATTACTGTTGATCTGCATCAACCTTTTAAACTTTGATGTATAACCTTATACCTGTTCCCAAGTTTTGGCGGATGATCTAACCAGTTCAATATATCGATGTGAATGTATATTCGAGGTTGCAAAATTTACGCTTACTTTGGGTTAACCGGAACTCTAAGAAAACATTGACTGCTCATAGTTTGTTTGTAGATCATTCGCTGAGTGGTTTTATTAAAGCAGTTTTCTTTCAGCTCACGCATATTTTCAGGTTCTGCGTGCAAAGAAAATTCACATTTTTCATTAAATAAAGACAAAAGATGTTTGATCACAAATTCCCATGTCAAGTATAAATCTTCTACCATGTTTTGAAACGCGCAGTCTGTTTCTATAACTTTTATCGCCTCTAATCCTCGATTCGTCAATCCAAGTTTAAGGTCTGAATCATTACAGTATGTTTATTAAAATAAAATTGATGAAAGAATTACTTACCCCGACGAACAATTAAAATCTCGATGCTATTTTTCGTTAATCCTGACGTAAAATAATTACATAACCTGATAACGAATTATACACCCAATGATCACTTCACAGATGATCCGATTGCTTCATTGGGTAAAGATTGATTTAAAATCGAAACTGCAATGGGTTGAGTGAAAATATTTTGTCTTAGACTGACCGACGAATTTCTGGGTCTCGAATGAAAATTGTTGATTTATTTTTTATCCTACCCATCTGAGACGCTGGGATTTTATTATTATAACGGAAATTTACTCGCCTCCGATATCATTTGTTTCCAAAAAATACATGGATGCATTAATATATTCGGGACGAAGTTTCTATGTATCAATACATAATAAGTTTTATTAAAAAATATCAAAAACACAATGCTTTAGAGTTGTTTACAATAAGCAATTTAATTTATTCAATTATAAAACATTTGTAATATTACACAAAGTGCGGTGAGAAATTTTGATTGTAACTTATGAATGATTTAGGAAAAATTGGAAAACCATAGAACGAGGAGAAAACGACCGTTGCAGCGGAATTGAAACGGATACCAAAGTACGAGGTATAATTTTCAAACTTCTGAATAAACAAAGAAAATCGTAAATGTTTCAGTGAGTCTGGGACAATTTATTTTTTTTTTATGACATTTTTACCTTGAAATATGTATACTGGAAAATTTTAAAAGAATCTGTAAATTGGGACATTTCAAGAACTATCACAAAATATCGAGAGAAGTTAGTCAGATATATGAAATGTCAGAAATTTCTCAGCAAAATATTTAGCAACAAACCATCAACAGAGTGTCTGTAGATTTCTATATATGTATAATTTCAATACTCTCAAGAGGATTGAATAAAATTTTACGAAGATGAAATTTACGGTTGCCATCGAATAGTCTCCATTAAAATTGCCTTGTGCCTTTCAGTGGCTTCGTCTTTGCACGTATCGATATTCTCGATGAACATCGTGTTCGATTGCAACATCATGGCTCTGCCTCTGGGAACCTCGGCGATGTTCGTCAGCGCCTGAAAAGTGGCAAATATAAGACAATTTTTAGTAATTATACATTATTTCGATATTCCATCGTTTCGAAAAATTCGAATTTCTAAAATACAGGGAGAATTATTACAATGAAAGTATTTGTGAGAATATTGTGAAAACTGTAATGGAAAACGACTCTACGATTACCGATTACCAATTAATTTTCCAACTTTTATATCTCGAATGCGTGACTAAATTAGAAAAGTTTGATCGACAACTGATAACATTGGTTTTGTAATATTTTTTCCGGATATAATATAAATTCCGAGAAATTCAGACGCGTATGAAAATTGCGAGAAGAAGAAATATGATGCTCACAATGCGACTGTTCCGCGAGTCACGATCATCGCTGATCTTTATCCCGGAGGGAAATACCGACTATGGACTCGAGTCTATGCGCTGGATGTATGTACATGGGAAAGAAACAATCGCGCAGCATCATTTACCATGGTTAGATCATCTATCCTTAATCTCAATTCGTAATCTCTAAATGTATGTATGCCATAAGGACGCGGACATTCAACAGTAATTATAAATTTAGATGCTTGCTCAACGACGAACCGGACACAGAGCACATGCTATAATAATATTATCTTAATATATATAAATCTCGTGTCACGATGTTTGTCCTCAATGGACTCCTAAACCACTTAACCGATTATAATAAAATACGCACACCATGTGCAGTTCGATCCAACTTGAGAGATAGGATAGTTTAAATCTCAAATTATAGTCGCAATTATAATATATTGCTAATTATTTGTCTGTTATTATTTGACAGTCACAATTATCTGTTAACTCCGAATGATTCTAACAGATGTCGATACCTTTCGACTGGGTTGAGTAAGTAATCAATAGATGGCGCTGCTATGGTAAATCTACGAACGTGTCATATAAGCTACACTAGCAACCCATCCCGGCTTCGCACGGGCATATAATAATATAATAAAAGAAAATACACAATGTTTACAGTGAGTTTCTAGAAAAATAACATTTATATTATTACTTAATATTATTATATGCCCGTGCGAAGCCGGGATGGGCTGCTAGTCATATTATAATTTGTTCCCAAGCTGCACTTCACTGTTCGAATCAATCATTCCCGTATCCTTAACGAGCTGCATCATCGCTGCTGAAGGATAGTAACAAAAACGATAAATGTTTCATCTTAAATTGAGTCCTAGTGTATGAAAAAATATGCCCAACTTTTACATGCGTATAAACCAGAATAACATAAAGTAGTGATAATCTATATCGATATAACTTTTAATCTACCGTATCTGTTTCAATTTTGTTTTTTTTTTTTCGATTGACAAAAGCCACAAATATATAACCGAATTATTCTTGCTTTCTCCGTGTTACACGCATGTAAAATTTTTCATGCACGGAGTCAATTCGTCGTACCTTCAAGGCCATGAGCTGAAGTTCTCTACAGTGAAAATCGGCAGCCAATTCCAAAAGACGACCCATTATCTGCAGATCTAAGGCCCGTAATTTTCCCGGTGTCGTTATTGTCACGAATGCAACGACGCCTGCTGCTTTCGTGTGCACAGCTCTTCGCTGAAAATACGTGTCAACAAAGCAAGTTTAATAAAATCGATTAACAATTGACCTGATTATAAAAACACAGGCCTTGAAACTCTCTGTGATAAAAAATATTTCTGAGTACTTTTAACAAGTGTCTGAACAACTTTGACAAAATTTTTTATAGACCCTGATTCTGTTTTGACTAATTTCATGTTATTCAAACACCTTTAGTTATTTCATAAAGATTTGATGAAAAATCTTCTAGAAGCTTCTGAGAGTTTCGTTCGAGAAGTTAAAATTTGTCACATGTGTTTCTTAGACATTTCAAAATTATTATAGAATCTACAACTAAACTCGGACAGTGATCCAATTAGGTACGTGAAGATAGTCGGAACATAATTCGAATATCAGAAAAAATAACCAGAACTCTTACAGGAATTTTACAGTTTTTAATACCATTCAAAATTTTGTCGCTAAAACACTCCAAAATATTTTTCAACCAGGGCTGAGCAACATTTATAAGAAAAAAATGGTGAAAGATATCAGAAACCGATTTGATGGCCGCTAAAATCACATTTTTCCAATAAATTCTTTTCCCGCGAGTCATGAAATGGTATTGTAATAAAATCGTATAACCTTTAGAAAATTTTAGGGCTGTTCTAATTTTGTTTATAATTTTTTTTTTCTCGCATATTATTCGACTCTAGATTGACTTAATGTCGCAAAATGAAAGTCAAATCGCTTGTACGCCGTTATGATTCGTGCTTGGATATTTGTTAAATTCGTCCAAAGTGATCAGCTGACTGCGTCTTAGCCGCCATTTTGTCCTAACCTTGTCCACCTTAAGAATGCTGGTGAAAATTGCTTTTGGAAACTTGTGGAAATTTCAACGAATTTACTCACAATATGATTTTTTTCGCAGTTTCTCAGTTTTTCCAATGAATATCAACGAACAAAATACTGTAATTTCCAGGACATTCGTTAAAATATCACAATTTACACGCAGGAAATTAATGTCTCAGATAATTCTTAAACATTTCTGTGAAAATTTTTCATAATTCTAATTGTAGTGAAAAAAATATCTACTATATTATATAATAAATGATTCCAATTTTTCTCAGTGACATTTCAGGAAAACTATCTAATCTCTTTCAGAAATCCATTTCAATTTTCCATAACACGGTACAGTCAGAAAATGCGCATAATCACGAGAACTCCAAATTTTTTCATATTTGTAATACATTATCAAATGAAGTTCTGGAGAAACATGCATTTTTTCTGGAAATACGTAATCACACCTCATCTTCGAGGAAGGTTTTCAGGACGAAGAGAAGATCCATGTCGATTGATTTTTGTTTGCCGACGGGATGAGAGCACAAAATTGCTAAGCATGCCAGAGATTCAACTAAAATATCCTCGTCCTTTCGCTGTAGGAGCATGACGAGCTTGTCCATCGTCCCAATCTCGATCGCGTGAATCTTCTGATCGCAGTCCAGAAGAGATTTCAACGTTTCGAGATAAACGACCTTGAATAAAAAAAACGTCGTCAAAATTTCGGGAAATCGCCACATTTCCAAGGATTTTAAAGCCTATAGAACTGACCAAAATATCCTTTTTCTCTTCGATTATTCGATCGACGATCAGATCGATAAATCCAAAGGCGCAGAGATCTTGCGCAACTGAAACAATCAATTTCAAAAAAAGATAAACTACCCGAGATTACAAGTTTCTTGTTTTATTATTGTTCAATTGATAATTCACAGAACTTTTTTTAAAACATTTTGACTTCGTTGCTTCATTAATGTTATAATGCTTTTTTTTAATGAAGGCCCCTTTTTATTTGTCAACATGTTACAATTTTTTTTCTTCCCCATTAAGCCTCACCTCGACAATTTCTCGCCAACATTTCGATGGCCTCTGCTGCCCTCAACCGTACACAGTCAAGATCATCGCGTAAATTTTTCACCAAGTTGCAAACTATCAATGGGTTACCGGTAATCGTTGAACCGCCGTTTGATTGACTGGCCAACGATGTGTAAATCATTCCAATTCTTTCACGGAGGAAGGGATCTTCAGATACCAAAAGATCTGCTAGCCTGATCAGTCAAACAAACCAGCATCAGTTGATTGAACAGATATCTGAAACTCTAATAGTATAATCTGATTCTATTCTTATAGATATTTGACAGAAGTCTGACAGAACGTTTTCAGGTATTTTCAGAATTCTGTGAATAAAGAAATCGAAACATTAGCTTAATTTTGTGCAAGTATTAAAACTGAAATGTCTAGGTATACGTCATTTTTTGGATACCAATTTACAAGGACAAGATAAGATAAAAATATTTCAGAGATTTAATATAAATTTCTTAATCGTATTCCTCGAGTAAACACTTTGGAACTAGACTCACCATCTACTCGAAATTGTTAAAACTGTAATTTTTTAAGTTGGTGAATTTAAAAAATCCTGATTTTTCTACCATCGCGTTGATTAATTTTTTCTCGAAATCAGTCTACAAATTAAAATTTTTTTTAAGAAATTCAATTTTTTATACTCGTAAATTATAATTTCATTTAGTCGGTAACATGTATTCAAGATTTATTTTGTTCATCTGGATTATTTAATCGATTTGATAGACAAAAGAAACCAATGTTCTGTCTGTGATGTATACTGAAGATATTCTAACTAAAACAGTAACCCCGAAATGATGAATAAAACGGTCAATTAATATAATAATGCGAATTTCGAATTAACTGAACGAATATCGCTCTTATCCGTAATATTTAATGGAAAAACTATGCCAGCATGTCATTAGAATGCTTGACTAAAGCAATCAATTCTCGTAAATCTAGTATCTCGTCACGTTCAGCGTGAGTCATTAATAGAATTGAGGGACATCAGATAACCATACTTATTTTCAATCGGATTTACCCCATGAAATTGCTTATGTTACATTTTTTAACGTTACACTTGCTGGTAAATTATCCGACAATTTTAACAACGTTAGAAAAATATCAGTAACCATCAATCATATCCAATTAACTCACGCGTTGCGACCAGATTAGCCAATTCAATAGTTTGTCTTTCAAAATGCGATATAAAATCAATCAATCGATTCGACCTGTCTGGTATACGAAGCCTTATTGCCTCAACAACGCTTTCCGGGTTGTGGATCAAATCGGCGATCGTGTTGACCGCTTGTCTAACAATCCGAGGATGTTCACTGTGCAATTCCGTCCTCTGAAATAACCGTATTCTTCGAGTAAACTGCTTGATAGACTTAAAAATTAACTAACTTCACTTATTGATAAAGTTTCGCTACAACGGGGAATATGAAACGTGATTCATGATACACAACTAATTTTCATAATATGGGTCGACTTTATTTTGAATGAACTGATTTTCAGAAATAAGCAAATTTTCACAAAGTTGCAAATTAGCATTAAATATGGGATTAAAGTCCGATCAACGTTCCGATTAGGGACGGTTATGTCGATTTATGGTTCATATGATGAGAATGCAAATTCCGACAGATGCCGATTACTAATACATACGTAAAATAAAAAAATTACGTTTGAAATTACCTTGCATAATTATCCGGCGTGTAAACGTGCATGATTTATGCAAAATTCAAATTTACGAACCGAACGCCATTTAATTGATCTCAGGAAATTTCAAAACCTCCTGTTTTACCGACTGATTTCAATTTTCAAAAATTTTCTGAACGATGACACGATAATAAATACTACCATTTCTTTGAGATCGAAGCGATTTCATGACTCATAAGAGGAGAAAAATATAAATTATGATTTGTTGAATTTCTCGGTAAAACAGGAAGGACATCTCCTTAATTGAGGCTAAAAGGTTCACCAGCTTAGGTAGAGCTCGCCGACCGAAAGCACACTTGGCACGTGTCACGTCCACATGAGGAGCGTAACATTCGGGATGCAAAGAATTTAGCCTGAGTATCGGGGGATCCAGTTCTCTGCAATCTGTGTCCTTCAGCATCGCTGGAAAAACATTTTAGCTTTAAATCCGGGAGACGCCATCCGATGACGGTAAATATGCAACATCAACCAGCTCATATTGAATATTAAAAATGTTTTACGCCATTTTTAAGATTGGATACTTTACTCTACATTGACTGTGTCACAAAATCAAAGCGCAAAAGCCTGCATGACGATTTCTTTGACTTGATATTTGTTGAATTTTCCTAAAACAATCAACCGATTACCTTTCTCAACGCTACATAACCCGAAACCGTGCCTGCGTTATTAAACGAATTACGTTATGAAACAATGATTAAACCCAATTTTATACATTTACAATACGCATAATTGTGATCTCTACTTTCGGCATCATGTAATTTGAAAGACGTTAGGTCAAATATTGGTTTCATGTTTTACAGTATAGAACAGGTTAAGTCTGACCTTGGTCTATCATCCGGTTCAGAGCTCTTCTAGGAATTTGATTTTCACATCTTTGATAGTAACTATGGAGCATCGGACACGGATACATGTTGAAAATGAGTTGTTAGAAATCTAATTAACAGATGTAAATATTTAGTGCAGATGTTGGCGAGCCAAACAACGATAATAAACAAACAGAATGGTCAGAAACAATCAACGGTAATCATTCAGAGAAATCGATTCCGCGCAGAGAGATACAGCCGAAAAAAGAAAAATTTCCTTTCGTCGTTTCTCTGCTGCTCGTCTCTCCTTCGTAATTTCTCTGCTGTTGGTCCTACGCTCTTTTTGATGCCTTTTCTGCCTTTCTGGAGGTCCAATATAGTCTAGAAAGGATCATACGGATCAATGCAGTAACTGTAACAAAAATATAACTGTATGAAGCAATGTGTAAATTATCATCAACGTCTGATTCCAAATGCATTCGATAGAAACTCAGTCGATGGACAATTTCACGATGCCTTTTCTCTCAATTGGATTGCAGTAATATTGTCTTTTCCAGAATTTAATCGGACAAATACAAATTCTGATTGATAAATTTTTACCTATAGAATTAATCATCTTCAAAAGCTGCATAAACTTACACATTCAATGCTTGATATGTTTCTTGCGGGCCTCTTGATTCGTGATCGTGCGAACACTTTTAACGTTGCTGAATTAATGCCATGCAGATTGCCTATACACAGGCAGATTTACTCGCAAAACGAAATATCTTTATGGATGTGTAAATTAGCTTTGATTTAAAAAAATTATGATTCATCTAGTTGTTTTTTTTTTGTGTTGGGAAATAGCAATGGGTTATGAATTTAGAGTTAAGACAACTTTGCGAATGTAGAAAAATAACTACAATTTTTTTGGTAAATCCACATGTGTATAAGCAACTTCTGTTACGTTTTATGATCTGCCTTTGTCGAGTGTTCGAATGAATGGGTATTCAGCTGATCGTCTTAGGTGAATAAACCATATATTAAACCACGGAGAACATAGTACAAGCTGTTGGAGTTACATTTCCTGGCATTTAGTTAATGTAAAGTAACATATATGATAAAAAGTTTGTTCTTACGAATACATACATTACGAGTCAACCTTAAGCGTGCTTTCATTTTTCTGATACTACCACATGTGCACACGTACAGGTAAAATTTACCAGGATGAATCCTCGAAGATGAGAGAATATTTTTAGAATGTTTTAAAAATTGAATAAAATAAAACGAATATACCTTCATTTTTTTCACGAAATAAAAATGCGCCAAATTGTTTTTATTAAGCTCACAGCAGCCGCTGGAGGATTTTTCGGGATCACTTTCCTGAGTTTGAAACTAAATCGACTGAAGTCCTTGCTCTGCTTATCTTATGTTGGTTTATCTAGATATAGTGCAAGAGCTGAAGATGTATTTAAACCAAAATCATATCGATGGATTTGTACTTGCAACGTTATTCAATTATTCTAAAAAAATTTATTTCCAACTTTTCGTCTGCATTTAATGATAATCGAGAGCGTATAGCATTGGTTGGAAGGTACAAATGCTAGTGCAATGCTAATTTGTATACATATGCATCAGCTAGTAGTCCACATGTTTTGTTTTTCAAGTCAATTTTCGAAATTTTATAATCACCTCCTTTTAGCTGCCATACATCTTATTTCATTCTCAAGAATATGATCCAAGATTAATTTTAAACAGAAGTGTACCTACCCACATAGTATCTCAACAAATCCATCAAGAGAAATCCGTGCAAACGAAATCTCTCGTTGGTTTCAAGCAACGAGTCATATCGAATGTAGACCTATAAAAGAAAAATATTTTTCTTGCAGTGATTGATTATCGTTACAACTATAAATCGTTCGATTTGATTTTTTTAAATACATCTTCAAGCTCTTTTACCTGACTTCACAACGCTACCATCTGTAGAAAAAAAAAACCCGCACCTGTAGTGTCAGAAAAACAAAAGACTTGCGTAAATAGGTTGATTTCTCTAGTTCTCAAGGACTCGAACAGTTTCAAACTTCGAGATCATTCGAATCACCGTTTCGAATACTATCGATCCGTAATGCAATCTGTAACTCGAGAGATCAATTATGCGAATCCAAGATGGCCGTTCCCGGCGCACGTTACTTGTGCTACTTGTCAAACGTCTGGCTGCAAACGTCAAGAGACCACCCACCGATTAATGTGGTGAATCCAGAAATAAAAACTTTGAAATATTATCGTAATTAATAGTACCGTGTGAAGTTCCCAAACGATGGCGGAAGGCGAACAAATGCTGGAGGGCTTCCTGTGTTCTATTTGCAAGACAGATTTGAAGACTCCGCATCAACTAACCAAACATTTTGAAGAATATCACAATGATAATCCAGAAATTCTGAAAACTCTCAAAGGTATTTCATTCCGTCGATTAATCCTTATTCCTTAGTGTTTCAATGACTCTAACTCGCAATGAATATTACAGAACTGTACGGTAAAGCGAAGAAAAAAATTTTAAAGCATGAGGGATCGTCGGAAGAATTAGTAACACTCGACACATCTTTGAAGTACCGTGAATCCAGCCTAGACTTTTACTACAACGATTGGGAACCTCAGGAATTGGGTATATTTATATTACTGAGATCTTAACAATTCTACGCACACATATGTGCGATTGTAGAATGTTTAAACCAAAAGTTAACATTTTCTTCCGAAGCTATTATCATTAATGTACTGTGATACTGAAAAAATCATCACTATACAACTTCAGAATGAGTTTTAAGAGATTGATTCGATGTTTTGAACAAAATGTTTTTCATGAAATAGATATCTCGTAAAGTTAGGACTTTCCAAAACGCATTAACTGTGACTTTTTACTTGAATAAGACAAAGTATATTCACTTTGCAATCACAACCATCTGAAAACTGAATCTATTCACGAAAGATTGGTTCTTTCTTCAATGATTCGTGACATTAATGTTACGAACTGTTCCTCATTTGATTTCGCAAAGTAGAAGTTTTTTTTTAAATTTATTATATTAAGTTACTACATTTCAGACAATTTCAAAGTTGCGAAATAGCTATTCATTCTAAAATTGCACCGAAATTCTGTGATTAAATTTTTAACAGACACCTTAGTTAAAATTAAAGTAAATTCAATTGAGGTAAAATTCATGCTAAAATCAAACTCATAATTTTATCCAAAAGTAATGGTTTTCTCTAACAATTAGACTCCTCAAACTTCTCTATTTATCTTTCAATTCTGAAATTATACTGAGGATAATATTTAATTCTGCTGGTATTCTTTCGGCATTATGTAGTACTCCTACTTCTACCGAATCACTATGCAATTTATTGCTTTCACTACGTTCACCAAAGCTCCACATGCATTCTTGAATAATCTTTTTAAGTAATTATTCAATCATTGAAATATTTAGAACTATACGTATTTGACAAAAATAAATAGTGCCATACTATTATGTATATTATCTGTATTATTGCAGGTGAAACTAGATCCTACACAAGATACTTTACTGATGTACGAAATGTAAGACTGGAAAGATATTCCGCTGAAACTAATAAACTTATAATAAGATTGGACAAACTATTAAATGAATTGCCATCAGATCCTATCAGCAGAAGAGGTTGTACATACTTGTTCATACATTTGTTATCGCTGCTATAAACTTAGAGTTGTACAGACTCGAAATGAGGATGTTTAACGGAATTTCATAACAGAATGATAAGAGATAAAGAATGTATGATATTATATTCATTTGCAGTCCATGAGCAATCCATTGTTCCGTGGATAGATGACAAGTCTGTTAAACTTTGTCCAACTTGCGCTAGGAGTTTTCATGTCGCTAGAAGAAAACATCATTGCAGACTATGTGGAGCCGTTATGTGCCACGATTGCACAATGTTTTTGGCATTGGGAGATGCAAGTAAGAAAAGATTGTTGGAAGCCCAGTTGAAAAAACTTCTCAAAAATTGTTCTTTTTTTTAGAAATTTTCTAACACAGAAATTGATGTATTTCCAGAAAATTCCTAGAAAGAAAAAAGTTTTACTACATTACGCATCGAACCTGGTAACGAACAGATCAATTATTTTTAGGAAATATGGTGAATCCGACCCTTGTACAAGATGATTCAGCAATATCTCCGACATCGACCGAATCCAGAATTTCTGGCCGATTTGTACGTGCCGGTATAGGATTATCAAAGTTGGCTAGATCCCCATCTAGCGGAAGTTTAAACAGTATTATTTCATTAGTTAATGATCCTTCTCGCAGTGAACAGCACTTCAGACTATGCGTTCATTGCGAAGAACTCCTCAGGTTTAGGGAGCAATTGAAAGAGAGAAAATTATCAAAACCGATCATTTGCCAGTTTTATGAAAAGATGCGTTCATATATAGACGAAGCAAACGAGCATTCAGTGATGTACAACAAGATGTGCGAGTCTTTAAGGTACACTAATTTTTGTATTTGCAACTGCAATTTCTAATTGGGTAATTGCATTTCAGTGACAAATATATAATATACTATGTAGACAAACAAATAATATGTGTAATTTGTCATTAGCACTGCATAAATTACAAATAATATTTCTCATTTGTAATTTGTAATTGCCTAATTACAATTTTTTCCCATCACTGACTCATTGTACCTTCAATTTCGAGATATACACATAAACACAAGTAACATTGACGTTTAAATTCTAGAAAAGGGGAAACCACGTATAATCTTCAGGATGCTCAAACGTTACGTGTTAAAATAGCAAAGCTAGCAGAGAACATAGACTTAATCAGTAAGAGAATCTCTATTTTGGGAATAAAGGACGTGGATAATCCCCCGAAAGGCCAAACTTTGAAGCTCCAGCAGATGATCAGATCAGCAGCGACAACGTTTTTGAAAGAACACTTACTAAACTCCAAGCCCTTGCCTACAGAGGAGGAATATACAGCATTCAAAGAAAGGCGTAGAAAAGCAATTGAGGATAGAATCGAGCATGAGAGACAAATGGAGATGGAGGAATTGCAAAGAGAGAGACGGAGGGAACAACAAAACCGAGAAGCGCTCATTAGCGATTTTGTCATAGTGTCAAGAAATGATCAGGTTCAAAATCTTTAAATAGTAACAAAAAGTAATCAATTCGTTTCTCTCATTAACCGTTTGACACTCCACTAGCAAAGTTTGGATGAAACTAGACATATAAATTTCATTTTGATTAGAAAGTTTGGTGTTTCAATGACATGCACTCCATATTAATCAGTAATTAGAAAACATTTTACAGATGATACTGGACAAATCACAAGGCTGGGGTCCATCAAGCGCAACACCAATACTCGCATCATCTATGGATCCGATAATAGAACAAATGAACAATCTTCGGGCGTATATAAAGCAAGCAAGGGACGCTCACAAGTATGACGAAGTGGCTACTCTAGAAACCAATTTGAGAGAACTGCAAAGTGCTTACTTTGCGATGAATCAAGGCAACAGTAGCGACAGCTAAAGGATTTTATTCACGTGATATTTTTTCCTTGGAATTATGTGAAGCTAATCACGTCAACATTCTATCCATCTATCTTTGAAACCAAAGAACAATACTCTTGATTCGAATAATTTAAGAAATTAAAGTATATATGATACATCTGTAAGTGATAGATACCTTGTTTTTGCCTCAAAGCACTTCGTACTGAAAAACCAATGCCGAATTGCGTCTATAATCACGACAGAGTTCAAATGTAGGAATAAATGATTATTAGCAATCGTCATTTATAGTCAAGGAACTAATATTTCTTGTGCATGTTTTCTAAGTCAGTTGTGTAGGTGTATCGATGCACTCTTGGCAAAATTGAACTTAAGTTAATGTCAAAGCAGTTCTGTATTTCAAAGTGTTGACTTTACACCTGTGAAACAAGATATAAATATTGGGAAAATAAGATATATGTATATGTTGAACATTATACGAAGGTATACATTTTTACTATGTATTCTATGTACAATTGAACTATTTATACATTTAGAAAAAATTAATTATAATATACACATTTTTTTCGCGTACATATCAACATAACAAAATTCTGTTACTTAGCCACCACCAAATTTAAATATTCTCAAATTTGACGATAAGATAGACAAATATTGACTTTTTACACACGGGCAAGTCAGAATTTTAGAAAAACTTACCTGTTATTTAATGACTTTTTCAGCTTTAAAAACTGGAATATTTCAATATTACACGTCCTCACAATTTAAATCCATTCGTATACTTTTTGCTATCTTCATGTTGATCACACAGTCACTTTTGCATACTTTGCTACAGGAATTAGAAAAAATGGACTTTTGAAACATTGTTGAAAGTAGCATCTACAGTCGTGAACTTCACACCACATCAAATTCCCAGAAAATAACTTGGCACTTCCAATGGTAAGTGAATAATATTTTTCGTTCAAGCTAACAGCCGAACAGTCTGAAAAGATTTGCATTCTTTAGTTTTTGCAAAAAGTGAAGTATACCTGTTTTCAAAGTGTGATCTGGATTCGGATTTTAAGTCAAGGCTGATATGCTGTGATACTTCTCAATAGTGACCAATATTGACGAAAATCCGGAGATTTATTGGAATGGTAATTACTTTTGTTACTATCATCTGTGAATAGGGAATACAGCTTTCGTGAAGAAAAACAAAAGAAGTTTAATTATACTAATTTATTTCGTTCTTAACAATAATTAACATATTTGTAATTGATACAAATCCTAGTTGAAAAGTTGAAAAAAAAAGTATAAAACAACATACTCGTAACGACGTATGTACAAGTATGATAAAGTATAAATGCAATGTTAAGTGTACATTAATAAAATACAAGACCTTTTAAGTAAAGAATGAATTGGAAAAATGAAACATATTTGTAAAACAAGCTACTACTGGAACATATATGTAGAAACTTCTAATACAAGCTCTCTCGATGAAAAGAAAATTCCTTATAAGAGTTTAAATAGTGAATATAATCTTATGTCTCTTTTTAAATTTATTATCAAATATCAATTATTGAATAAGGCAAAAATTCCCTGCGCAGTACTTTCCTTGTTACCGAACTACATATTCATACTTGATCGCACGACTAATCATCATTCATTCTCTCTCATTTCTCTTCTTGCGTGGAGGACTAACGGACGAATTGCCTTTCAGCAAATTTTTTCTTTCTTCGGCAAGTTCTTTTCGTTTACGTGTACGCCTTTCCACGTCTGCGGCATCTTCTTCACCTGAGGATTCTCCATTTTGAGAGCAATCATCAAATGTTGCATTGTTC
Organism: Neodiprion virginianus; assembly: GCF_021901495.1. Lineage (NCBI taxonomy): Eukaryota > Metazoa > Arthropoda > Insecta > Hymenoptera > Diprionidae > Neodiprion > Neodiprion virginianus. The sequence continues at coordinate 11,366,919 of NC_060878.1, forward strand.
TCAATGCACAACTCTTTAACCTCAGTCAGCCCTCTGTAAAGTAATCGTCAATGCATTAACACAGTCCATTTTCTGATATCTTGAGTAGCATATCCCGTAAATTGGAAAACATTCAGTATCTAGATGTGTTAATAAAAGGTGAGGATGAATGCACCATATTTTCTGTATCTCATGTTTGAAAAGGAAGAAAAAACTTTTAAAAAGTCTCTGGTAGTGTAATTTACGTCCGTGAAGGTGAATATATAATTCAAGATTTCTAGAATGCTTTACAAATAAATTGCGAGGTTCTTGTGAGCGAGTAAAATAAGCTCAAAAACATTATAATCATATGAAAAACACAAGCGTTTAAGCATTTTGAATATTCGTTTTACAAAACCTTGTCTTAAATTGCTGACATCATGGCTCCTGATATTCGAATTTGTTCAAGTTCATTTCTATCATAGAATGGGAATTTTGTTTAATTTGTATTTACTATCTTTGATGTAAATAACATTGCTAGAGATTTTTTCATATTTTCAACAGTCTTTTCTTTTCCTAACTTTTGATTAAGAACGTATGGGCTATAGAACATCACTCAGGTATTATGTAAAATTTGAAAAATTTGTTGAAGCTTACTTACTTCTCATTTCGATAAAGTTCGTAAACTTTTCCGACTTTGTCAACTTTACCTAGTTGAGTTATAAAGTCTTCGTCATGACTAATAACGATCAATTGGAAATTCTTCTGTTGTTTAGAACGAAGATTCACAATTCTGTAACATGCAAAAATAACATTGGATAAAAATACTATCCTTTTGATGGAAAAAATATGACTTTAATTAAATCCAGTAAATCAAGAAGCAATGATTTAACTACACTTACGAAACCAGTGCCTGAGCTAGACTTTTTATGTTATGCACATCAAGGTTTGTTGTCGGTTCATCTAATGCAAATATACCACAATTTTTAGCAAATGTTTCAGCTAAGGCCATTCTTATGATGATTGACGCAAGTACCTGCAAAATAATACAAAAAAAATACTTCATTTTCATCATCTGCAAGGATACTTTCACGTGTTTTTACTAGCTGAGATGTTCACTAAGATTTTGGGTCCCGTAGTCCAGTTAAAATAGAACACAGCAATTTTACTTATCGACGGCATCTGGGGAATTTTGGTGAAATAATGAATTTTTTCTTAATTTGTGAATCCGACTCCGTTTCCGACATATGCAGACGTAATTCGATGTCAAATTTTCCGCTCTACACGACGGTCAAATCGTTTTTCATCTATCGATAGCAGTTTTCAAGGAAAACGCAAAAAATGTGCACTTTTGCTGTTTTCTCGAAACGTCGGCTCCGTAGCTCAAAAATGACTTCAGATTTGAGATCCTGAGTGTCGAAAACCTCCATATACAAAAGATCAGCCATATCCCGAATATTTTTAATTCAGACCTATTTTGACTGGACTACTGTTTCTGTCTCACAATCAGTAATCACAAACTACGGGTTTCTCACCTTTTGCCCTGCACTGCAACGTCCCTTCATGTCCATAGTGACCTTTTGTTTCTCTTGAACAACTTTGTAATTGTAAACTCTTTTTTTGTTGCCCATTCCTTCGGTTGAATCTGTATGAATCTGAATAGCCGTCGTATCTTTACCCTTATAGATTTGCGTCCACAATCTTAGTATAATCCGGTTTACTGAAGCCATTCGTTCTTCGTGAAACTCAATTATTGCCCTATCCAAGGCTGTAGTATACGCCACGAGGTCGTTTATTGCTTCCTCTTGCACCTAGTATACATAGAAATGCATGGAGTGCAGGCCTGAGTAAATGCCCTGCTCCTAAAATTTAACTGGCCATCCATTTTTCCTTGAAAAATTGCTCAAGTCCAAAGGTACGTGACTTTGCGAAAAAATCGCAAACAACTGTTCTGGACAGCTGTTCAGAAAACTATTTTCAAGCTCAAAATACCAGCCTTAAGGTGCTTCTTTAAAAATTTACTCTACATCAATTATAAACGCGTCTATGGTAACTTGTTCGTCTGTTACGTTTGACCAAGTTTCCGGAACACATTTTCGTTCGATGTTCGCTAACTGAGAAAAAAAAATCGTGTGACGTATTTCAATACGCGATTTTAAGGTGATCTGTTTGCACTTCAAACCTGCTATTTCAGAAGCAGCAAAAATTACTCTGTTCTTTGCAGCCCTTTAAATTCAAAGATCATTTTACAACTTGTACAGATATAATTTATAAAGATAAGATTTTTTCGCCAAGTCATGCAACTATGAAATTTTACATTTGTGAAATGAAAATAGGTAAGTCGTTAATTCTTATGAACAGTTGATCATGAGAACTGAGATCTCCAAACTCAAGTCGCCTTACTTTGCCATATTTCCTTATACTGTAAAGATTTCTTCTTATGAAATCTACCAAGTTTAGCTGAAAAACATATGTAAAATAATACTAAGGTGTTTTTTAACATATACTCACAACAACTTCAGCGGACTTGCGCATGTAATTTTTAAGAGCCAATCTATACACTTCTTTGTTCAATTCACGTTTCAACTGTTTAATATTACGCTCCATTTCGTCTTGCCCTCCTTGTTCGAGGTTTTTCTGAAATTACGAATACCAAAGAAATTAATTCCAGACCTGAATTTATCCTTCAAATTTCTCAAACACACTTACTTCGCGAATGAGAAGTTCTTCCTCGTCTATTAGTTTTTTCTTGTGATCTAACAGCTGGCGATAATTCATGTTACCTAACTTCTCTCGTAACTCTGTTATTTCACGCTGAAGCACTACGGCTGCTGCGCCCTTTTCCTTCAATATCATGTTGTCGCTCATGTCGCGTTTGCGGGTCTCTTGTTTCGAGATTTCGTTAATTATTTCGTTAATTTTTGTAGTAACTTCAATTTTATTCTTTTGCAATTCTTCATCCATCTGTTGATACTTCTTCATTTCCAATTCAGATTTCCTCAACGAGTCCGTTACTCCATTGCGGATGCTATTATCAATTTGCGATTGGATAGTGTTCAAATCATGCAGGCTTCTTGATTTTTGAGATACAACACTCCGATCGTTGTCCAGCGATTCTCGGTGCTCTCGCTATAAAATAAAAATTATAATTAATGATGACATACCACAATGTTTACAATCATAAAAATTTGAATATACTTCTAAGTGCAGTTTCAAGAGCGATTCATGAGTTTAAAAATACCTTTATTTTTTGGAGTGAATCATTTTTGGCTGCCAGATTCTGATTAACGGGTCCCAATTGCACCTGCAATTGCTGCACGTTTTCTTGTAGAGATACTTCTTCAGCGTGCAAGTCTTTCAATTTGTCCTGCAGCTGCTGTAGTTTCTGTACTTCAGACTTCATTCTCAATTGCTCCTCGACCAGTCTATTTCTAGACTCTCTTGCCTGTTGTAATTTATCGTTATGAGTGCTTAATGATAATTGCAGTTTTTCGATCCTTTTGCGTATAGTGCTGAGAGATTTTCTCAACAACTCTTGCTCGGTTTGTGCTTCTTGCATAGACCTCTCGCCGACTTTGTCAGAAAGACGAGCTTTGACTCGAGCAATAGATTGATTCAGTTTTACGACTTCTGCAGAATACTGATCCCACTGTGCTACATCACAGACAATGTCTTTGCATTGCGCTAGTTTACTCTCAGGTTCAGCAATCTGTAGTTGCAGTTTCTCAACTCGCGCGTGAGACTCTGATAATTTCTGTTTCACTTGAATCAAGTCGTTTCTCAACTTCTTTAAGGTGGTTTCTTCTATTTGTTTAACTTTGTCGACAAGTGGCTTCAATTGCAGCAAAGAATCGTACCGCTCTTGCTGAACTTTCAACTTTTCTTCACAAGTTTTCAACTGGTTAGGATATTTGTTCACTTCCTCGTTCAACTCAGATTTGAATTCTTCAATTTCCTGCTGACTATCGAAATTACGGTGACAGAGCGGACAGCAGGAATCTGTTTTCTTTATATAATCTTTGTACGCTATACTTTTGTAAGTATACATTCCTTTGGAATCCTGCAAATCTTGCACGGTTTTCTTTGCATGTAGCAAAACTTCTTCGTAGTCTATACCATGGCACATGGTGGCTATTTTATCTTGAATGTCTGAAATAATATGTGTACCTCTTGTTTACTCTGCATAGTATTATATGTTTCAAATTTTTAATCAGAACAGTGTTTTTGATACGTTCAAAATCCATAATTCGAAGTAGAACTTTTTCATGCAATAAAAAGTACCCTCATATGTTTACCCTCAAGCTCGCTATTTTTTTCCTTCATTTCATGTTCGTGATGTTTTTTTGTAGTTTCAAGTGTGGTCAGCACACGTTGCTCTTTCTGCAATTGGTGGTTCAATTGTTTGATTTGTTCACTCTGAAATGAAATAATGAAACTGATAAAGTTGATGAAAATTTTAAAGTATCAATAAAAATGATTTTCGATTAATAATTTTTTACTCACAAAGCTATCGTGAATTCCACTAAGAGTATGTTTCAAATTTGATTCCGGTAATACTTCGGTTTTCAAAAGCATCTTCAAGTTCGCCTGATGCTTGTTTTTCCTAATAAAAAAATTCTAATTTAGGTATCACTGGTAGAGAAAAATCTCAGAAATTCGAAATTTATAGAAATTAATTGAAATGAATATTTTTAAAATGCTGTTGAACAATTTTGAACATATCTGTAGAGGAATGTTTTCAATAAACTTTTAATTATTAAACTTTACAATCTCGGTATCCATGGTCAAATATGCTTGTGGATCAACTCTTATCTTTCCAAACGTACTCAAATTGTTCAATTCAACGACTGTTTTTCTATGCCTATAAAAGCAATTTCAGGGATACCTTAAGGATCTCACCTTGGCCCCCTACTGTTCATTATATTTATTAATGACATCAAGGATTATATATATCTAGGACTGAATTTCTTTTATACGCAGACGATTTGAAAATATTGGAAGTAATTAGTACACCCCTTGACTTTTCTGCTTTGTAAAGAGATATTTTAACCATTGAGAAATCGATGGTTGACGCTGAGCTACCCTTGAATACTTCAAAATGTTTCTCTGCTAGTGTTACCAGATCTTCATCTTCTTTGAATTATAAACACAAATTGTTCAATAACGCGATTAAACAGGTGCAGACAAAATCTGACCTTGGCGTTATTCATCAGCAGCAATTATGCTTCCGCAAACATATCGACTTAATAAATGCCAAGGCTCACGAAACGTTTGGATTTATTATTAGGAACACGTGCAATTTTACTAACATTAACTCTGTACTATATCTTTACAAAACCCTTGGCTGTCCAATTTTATTATATTGTTGTCCAATTTGGTGCCTATATACACGGTCGATATTTTAGAATCTGTCCAGCACCGTATTGCCAGGCATCTAGCGTTCAAATTGGGTAACCCTATGAACAGGTTTGATCACGATTTCAGCCCATTCATTCAGCGATTTAAATTAAGTACCATTAAGTCCCTTCATGTAACCTCAGACAATCTATTGACTTTTAAGATTTTAAATGGTAATTTTAGATGTGATCGCATCGCGGAAATGTTTGTAGTACAAGATATCAATCATCCAATTGGAAACCCACGGACTCTTTGTGAGGATTCGGTAGCTGAAAGCAACCTATATACTAGCACACTACTAATCGTATCTTTCGAAATTGGAACATACTACCCTCAGGCACTCGCGCCCTGGACTCTTTAGAATTGTTTAAACTTGAAACCTGCAAATGTAGCCCAAAAGTATCCTAAACCCAGTACCCTGTTCGGCCTTCTACTGTGTTTTGTCACTTCGAAACATTAATTATACATTTATTGGATGGTCCACCTATGTTGTTTTTGTTAATATACATGTAAAATGACTTGTGTCCGTCAAATTATTAATAAATAAATAAATAAATAAAACTAGAATTTAGAAAACTTTTCAGAAATTTTCAAGATATATCAAGGTTTTTCTACAAACCTGTCGTAATTAATTTCCTGCATCGAAATTGTAATAGTTCATTTCTATTAAATTCCTCAAAATTACTAAAATTTGTCAGAAATTTGTAGAAAAATTGATAAACTATCAGAAATTCACGTTTGGAGTAAATTCGTAGAAATATATAGAAGTTTCTGAAAATAATACTTGCCAGTCATTATCAATAACGGGCTACATTCAATTCTCTTTGATACAAGTAGCGAACGGTCTTATGCTATACTGAATGAAGTTACAGTGAAGTTTGTCTGGCTATTTTGATTGTAAAAAATGAGTTTTTTCAATACAATGTAAAAATTACGCACAACTTCTGAATGTCCTTTTCTTTTACTGCCAAAGATGATCTGAGCAGATCCAATTCAGCATGTAGTGAACTTTGTTGCTGAAGTAATTTCACTTCTTCATCCAATTTATCCAAACTTAATTCCATCTGATCCCGCTTTTTGATTTCATCTTCTATGTTTTTTTTCACAGCATCAACGTCAAAACTTGCAGCCATGGTATCAAGTTTTGTATTTGCTTCTTGCAATTTAGAGTCGACTAACTCCAATTGGCTGGCTAGCATGTTCACCTAGTGAAATATTCTCTCTGTTAAATAAAGCAGTTTACATCGGTGTCGACAAATTTCTGATTTTTTTTCGTTGACCAAGTTCATTAGCTTTATCTTACTGTAAAAAAAAGTAGTAACTGAAATATTGCTACAATATATTATGGAAAGTAGTCACATTCAATAAATGAACGAGAAAAAAACAACATACTTCCTCTATTTGCGCACGAATTCTCCTTGTCTCCGTTCGTTTCTCGGCTATCTGCCTTTTGAACAGGACCATTTCTGATTCGAGTTTAGATTTCTGATCTCTGAGGGCATCCAATTCCTCTTGTAATGTTTTTTCAACAGCCTGATGCTTGAGCGCTATGTCCTTGATATTCCGTTCCATCTCAGTCAATTTATCTTTCAATTGGTCGAAACCAACAGCAGCTTCTACGAAAGAGAAATATTCAATCATAGCAACAATATAACATATCCTGCAATAAAAATTCTTATAAAAGTGTCTGGGCATGTTAGAAATTCAAAATTACAGTTGAAACATGTAAATAAAATGAAATCAGGCTTTCCAGTGCTCAAGCCAGGTAATTTTAGAGTAAATAGGAGAAAGCTATGTGAAAATAAAGGGGTAATTAGCGTTCCAATATTTAGGAAAATAGCCCAATAGGGGACGCACTGTGTAGCCTGTGAAATTGAAAACTTCTGATCACACTCTACCTGTCTCTGTTACTTCTTCTCCAACTTCATCGAGACCCCATTCTGTTCGCATTTGACTAAGTTTACAGTTACGGAGCGAAATATTTTTTTCCAACGCTTGAGCCTGCTCTTTCAACTTTCCAATCGATAATTGCTTATTGCTGATAGTGACTTTTAACTTGCTTTCCTCTTTGTTCATATCTCTCGATTTATTCTTCAGCTGAAATAGTAGAAAAAAAAAATTTCAGTAATATGAAAAATGATGGGCGATTTGAAAAGATAATACTTTGTGTTCTACGAAATTGGAATGATATACGAAATCACATACTGCAGTCTCATTCGCATCGCTATGTCTAACTTACCATTTCCATCTCACTTTCCATTTCAACCCGTGTATTATCGAATGCAGCAATTTCTTTTTGCAGTTCTTCCGCTGTCCCGTCGTGAAGAACTTGTATGCTCTCTTTCAATTCCATTATTTGCTGTTTTATCAGTCCATATTCAGTTTTTTTTGTTTCTGTGAATACAATAATTCACGAGATTGATTTATGTCTCAATATTTATATATTAACCATATTTTCACGGGGATTCGACGCTGTCGAAATTTTTCAAAAATATAATCTTCTATAATGCTACAGTTTTGCTCACCTTTTTCCGTATGTAACTTGATGTAATGTGCTTCAGAATCACGAAGTTCGTTCATTTTCTCATTAAGAGGCTTCATTTTTTCAACAACTTCAGAAACTTTTTGAATAGACTTTACCAGTCGAGTTTCATACTTTTCCAAGCTCTTTTTCTTCTGGTTAGATTCTTCAAGCAAAATTTCCAACGACTCTCTCTGAGCTTTAGTAACACGAAGATCGTTTTTTATCTTGTTATTAAACTTTCTAATTCTCTCGACTGCTTTGTTGTATTTATCAGAGTCAAAAATCTGATCGAATCTTTCTTTCAGTTTTTTTCCATCTTCTAATGGCCATGTCGAATCTTCTTGATGACAAAAAATTACGTGATTTAAAATAGGTTTTGACACTCCCAAAGCCAAACCCATTTCAAGATCCACATCGGCGCAGCGATGGCTTATCGATACGTTCTGATTAAAAAACAAAAAAAAAAAGAAATATATGTATGCATGTCTTTACGAATGTATATGTTAGGGAGGCCATAAAAGAATTTCTTTCATTTTTTCGCTCTTATTCCTCAAATGTTGGTTTTTGAGAGAAAAAAGATCCTCCCAAAAGATCAGCTCTCTAGCTCAAACTAACAAGTCGCTATTTCAAATTTTATTTTCCATTCATTTAATATGGGAAAAATTCACTTTTCATTAAAATTTAAAATACTCGTAAGCTGTTTAATATTTTTTTAAATTCATACAATCCTTATAGCTAATTCTTTAAGCTTACCAAAACTAACTTTAAGCAATAAAGAGAAAATCAAACCAAAATAAATGAGTTTTTAAATCATAATTTAAAATAGCAATTACATTGAAGATTTTTTGATACTAATTTTTTCCATTTTACCAGCGACTTTTTCAAAACCCGTTTTTCAAGAACGTGTATCTCAGCAAGGGATAAGGATTTTTTGGATTTTCAAACACGAAACAAAAGGTTTATTTTTCTGATTTCAAGCAAGAAAATTTTTTCTGAAACTCGGTCGACGCGTCCAGATTTTATTCACGTTTTAAATTAGTCCAGGTTTTTTTTTGTTTAGCCCACACTATATATAATGCATATGTATACATTAGCGTGTTTCTCTTAGAAGCTACATTTATTAATTGTTTACACCTAAAATCTCTAAAATTGTCAGAATTTACAAATAAAATGCATCCATTCTATGTAAATTAAATAGAAAAAGTTCGAATTCCAAAAGGGACTTTTTAAAATTGTATTCAGAGGCTTCCTTTGGTGATATTTATTTATTTATATATTGATGTGTAAGTTTTTTAGTTCAAAGTAAAAATAAAAATGTAGCTTCGAAACAAAATCCTCTAAAGTATATACATTTCCTTTACCCACAATTGTTAAAATCGCAAATGACGTCACATAACTTTTACTAGCATTTCTCACCTCTCCCGTTTTTATGTTCTTTGTAGACAGAGTAGTGTCCAGGACTTTACAGCCTTTCTTAAACTTTTTTTGAACAGATAATAGCCTTCGCGATACCGTTACTATGTTTCCTTTGGTATCGCACATCTCAGCTATCACCACACCTTTTACCTAATAACAAATCGAAAAGTCATAAGGTCAATGTTAAACCTAACAAACCTTGAAAAATATCACATCAACATATTTAGGGTTCAAATTTCAAATTCTGCTTAATTTTACCCTAATGTACGAGAATTTGTTCTGAAATCACGCGTCAGTCACAAAGTATAACGTACCTTCCTGAAAAGGCTTAAGGTATTCAGTGATTTGACACAAATTATATCGATTTTTCTCAAAGTGCTGTACGACAAAAATTATGGAACAATATTATAAAAAGTGTGAAATTATGTAAGGGAATAATTAGTAATTCTAACGACAGATTGTCATCAACGTCCCGAGCATTTGGTTGATTGTTTACTTATTGAGATTCTACTGAGGCAAGCAAATTTTTTCATAAATAAATCGTTTGATACAAATATTTTTTAATTCTGTTGTTCCTACTTACGGAGCATTCGTCGGTTAGCAAAGCATCGTGTACGAATGAATTCTGGTTGTTTGCACCACAGCCAGGCGGAAAATCCCCTGTGCTCGCATATTTTAGGGCCTCGATAATGGTTGTTTTCCCGGTTCCATTTGGTCCAAAAATCATAGTCAACGGGTGACTGAACCTTATTGTTTGTAATCCCCTCTCATCATCGCCAGGGCCGAAGTTTCGGATTCCAGAAATCCCTAATCTTCTTACCCTCGACATTTTTGACTCTGAAAATTAGACAGAAATACGCATTGTTATTGATACACAACTTAAATTACTGATCTTACAGTGTTTAATTTTGACAATAATGAATCTATACAACAAACTCTTGGTACTTTTTCTATTTTGTCATCAATAACAATTTGATCATGGACAAATCAGACAGATTTTTTTTCGACATTGCAAAACGTTCAATTTAAAGGTAAGGGCATAAAATTTGAACAAAGATTAATGAGCTATCAAGAAATTCACATTTTAACTTCCTGAAATGGAAATTGCGATCATGTACACAAGCCAAACGATTTTTGGACACCGGTCCAATGAATGACAACTTCAGTAATCGAAGAAAGTCGTTTTTCATCGTTGCACTAATAATGTACCAATAATATGAAACTAACATCTTGCAATTTGTGTCCGATTTTTAGAGTTAAAATCTACCAAACTGGATTTGAAAAAGAAAAACATGATCCATAAAAATGTGAGACACGTTTTCAGCGTGATGTTATAAAGGAAGTTATCAAAAAATCATAAAACATGCTTCGTGATCGAGTTTATTCCTGAAAATAACTGTACAATAAGTTATGAAAGCTGAATTTAAGGTGCAATCGGCGTTGCAAGAACAAAATGGCAATCGCATTCGATAGATGCATCAAAATTTGAACGACGAAATACAAGAAATAATTATGAGATTTATGGAGAAAAATAATGCAAAGAGCCTTGTCAGAATGCATTCGATGTGAAAATAACTATAAGTAATAATTAATAACTAAGACGTGTGTTGACTGTGGTCTTCCAAACCTGTTAGAACACGCGGGAAAACGAGGTCCAGTTATTCGGACGTTATCGCAATTTTACTTTCATGGTTAGAAAGGAATCAACAAAAATTTCAGTATCCTGCGATTGATCCAAATCCTTGTCTAAATTATTAAAAATAATTAACAGTCAATCACATAGTAACAAAAGACTGAAAATTACGAGGGTGGGTATATTTTTCATTATATGCCGGTTACCTTTGAGATTCCAGAGCTGCCACGCAGTTGTACTTCAATGACAATTTTATGGCAAAAGCCGCTTGACAGGAATTTGGCACTTAGTGCCTGAATAGTTTGAACACTGAATAACGTTTTGCAACAAGAGAGAACTCTATACTTGACAGTGTTTAGCTTATCAATTACTCGTAAATGTCCTGTTGACTTCCATCGCATTGAATACGCACTTCACCAAAGAACATAGATGTACATGGAAGCACAGGTCCCGTGTTAACGTTAAAGCCAACAATTTAGTTCCCGAAATGAACGCTTAACGTCGCTACTCACTCGTACGTGTAAGTAGCGCTATGTGTAGTGTACGCATCGGCTGGCATGCGGACACGGAACGCCCCGAGCGCTTCCGGCGGTTGAGGTGATAAGCTCGCTCAGATCACCCCAAGAGCTGGCTTCAGCATGCCACTGATATAGGTATGTCTATGGTTTCAATCGGTATTTTATTTGAAACACCAGCTTCAGCGACATCTGTACCAGGACCATCGGGCCACTTTCTACACCTCCGTGAAGTTGGCCCCCCGAAGTTATTATTTTTAAATCTAATTAATGCAATTCGCTGCTACATCGCTGCTTCGAGCGATTACAAACCATGTGAACCAGCTATGCAACCACAATGTAGTTTAGATCTACGAATTTTCAAGGAGGATAGATATCGTTGTTGTTTTTGCTACCCACGTGAAATACTCTGAAGGTCAAACGATATTGGAACACAATTTGACAAGAGGTGATATTAATTAAACCACATACCATGCCACACACAGTGAATACATTTTACAAAACAGGATAAGGTTTTGGCAAAACTTGCCAACGGCAAGGAATAAATGGTTATTATGGCAGGCCAAATATGCGCCGCAGAAACGGTTGAATTGTTGATTTCCTAAGGATGTCACAACAGTTAAAACTTCAAGGCCAATACCACCGGAGAGAGAGAGATGTTGCTAAACTTCTGTCACCCCTGTCTGAGACCAGAGATCAGCTGTAGTACAATAAGCACCGAAGGGTACGACGTAAAGAATCTTGTGAACGAATCATCGCAGGGTTTTTTGGCATACGCATGCATAAAACCACCCATAAACATTGACCTAACCTTTATTTGCAACGTTGAAATAAGTCGAGTTATAGTCTGGCCCTCAGTCGGCTCCCAGAAATCGTCCGGGTTTCAGCTGATGGCTAAATCAACTACCGATACTGGAGTACCTTACTCCACATTGTCAAATGCATATTTAAGTGCTGCTCAGGGTGGAGTAATTTTCTACAGGAGAGACATTAACGAGACTCTGACTTGCGTGCCGAACGGCTTCTTACAGCGGTACATCAAGATTTCTGATCACCATGCCGTGAACAAGGCTACTAATCTCAGGCTTTGTATTGTCAAAACGGCAAACTCTGTTCCTGCCATTGGAAGAATTGAAGTTTGGGGGAGAGTCGCACGATGCTGTGGAAGAGACGTCATTGCTGGAGTAAATTCCCTCTGGACACAAGAACATAGTCCCCGTATTCCTACTATTGATGAAATTAGAGAGTCTCCTACGAAAAAAGATGATCATAATAGTTTGTGAGTATTTTCATAGTCTTCTTCGACCACAAGAAGGCGTTGTAATGTGAAAAGAAAAACAAAGTAGGCAAATTTCGTTCCTCAGGGAAAGCGAAGCGTTGGAAAGAAATATCGTTCTAATAATGCTGTTTTCGTATAGAAACCCTATGATGGAAACTATGATAAGGTGAAAGTTTGTAACTGTCATTTAACAAATTCAGGTGAAAAAAACTCTGTTTTGTAACTTTATACTATGCGTAATCACAGGTTACTGATATTCAGACAATACCAAAGTTGCAAAGTCAAGATTTTTCTTAAAAATGCATTGTTTCGTTAATGTTATGAATTTTAGCCTCATGTAATATTGTTCTGGTGGATTTTGATATTCACTTAATCAATTATGGTTAGTTATGAAGTATAGGAATTTTTTCATTCTGGTATTATTTCTTTCAGGGAGAAGAGTAACTGCGCTGTAGAAATACCAGAAGATTTTCTCGATCCAATAACGTATGAAGTAATGGTGCAACCGATTATGCTGCCAAGCGGCAAGATCATTGATCAATTGACTCTAGAACGGCATGAGCAAAACGAAGCCTTATGGGGTCGCTCACCATCTGATCCATTCACCGGTATTCCGTTTGGAAATACTTGTAAACCAATAATAGCAACATCGCTTAAAGCAAGAATTGACAAATTCCTAATAGAAAATAGTAACGATGACAATATAAAAAAATTACCAAGAACAGTCGGTCGGAAGATATCGCAAGTATGTGATCAATTAGTGGGTGTTGAAAAAACTGTCTGTGCAAATAGCAAGTCCACTGTTCTAAAAGTGAAATCTAGTCATACATTGAAGCGAAACATTCCGTCGAACTTGACGAATAGCCAGCACAAACTTCCGGTTCTAGTTATGTGCACCAAACAATCCTTAGATTTGACGGAATCTAAACGAACTCGATTAAGCAAAACTCCGCAACACTGTACTGTCAGCGATGATATCGATATTGAGGGTGATTGTGCGAGGAATATTAGCAATGAAATTGACGGTGATTTGGAATTGAATGTCAAGTCTGTCTTGTCAGGTCTCAAACGATTCAATGGGCCAAAAACTCGCGAAGCATCTGGAGTACCGAAAGGTTGCTCATGTTGCAAGTCTAGTATTCTGTACAAATTGCCATGCAAGCACGTTATTTGTAGGAGAGTTCTTACAACTGTGAAATTGCCAAAGTGCCAGCATTGCGGCTTGTCTTACTCAACGCGTGACCCGATAAGGATACATGACTAGCTCTTTCCTAGAATTAATTGTTAAGTGTAAATAGTTTGACAATATTGTTGTTCAAATTTGTAATAAACGATCTTCTTTATATTGAAATTCATTTATTTTACCTCGATTCAAAGTTGATCTAACTCGTTTGCTCTAAAGAGAGCAATACATTCCTGTTCTGATTGACGATTTCATATTTTGCGATGTCCAGGCACTTTTCCTTTACGTAATCCTTGATTCAATGAGGTTTTGAAATTTTTAGGGAAATATCGGTATTTCGCAACTTTGTGATTGTCTATTCAGTAAATCGTATAATAAAGTAAAATATACTCTTATTTTACAAACTCGCCTATTCGAAAGCAGTGATGGGAAAATTGTAGTTAATTACAAATTATATATGCAATATTAATGTAATTTGTATTTTATTTCGGCCTGATTACAAAATCTAAATATAATTTTTATAAATTTTTTTCTAATTACGAATCACACACGTAATTTGTAATTAAAACGCAATAGAAATGTAATTATATATAAATTGTAATTCAGATGTGCTCAATACTGCTTCAAAGTTATTTTAAAGTTATAAATAGCATTTTATTTCCCATGTTTAATTATCTCAAAGTTACTAACTTCAATCTCGTCTCTTGTTCCAGACGTAAAAAGTAAGCCCAAGACTTTTTATGCCATATGAATTTTACCCATCACCATGAAACTTCTGCACAGTAATTCAGAAATAGCATGTAATTGTAGAATGAACCCTAATACGTTTTAAATCAATTAGTCGTTTCAACTGACCTGTTGCAATCAAATTAAAAGCGATTTGTTTTATAAATGCAACTTTCTTCTGGCAAATCCAAATGAATGAACTGTTCATTTATCTATACAATTATTTGATGTTATTAGTGACTAAGAAACTAATAAGTGTAAAATGATTGAAGTCTGTATCACAGAAAATCATTCGACTAGCAATCGATTCTCTCTACAATAACTGTTTAATTTAGTTTAAAACACTATTCCGAGTAAAAATATTGTTTTTGAAATGAGGAAATGATGATTTCTTATTTCTTTTATTCAACCACCACGATTGCTGACAATAAATCATTTTCGACTTACATAGTAATTTTAGTTTCGGAATGATGAAAAACGTAAAGTATACAGTTATTTGAGCTTAATAAATTCTTGTGCCAAACGGCCATATTTTTCGTACGATATATTACAACAATCTCTGGTCAAATATTCCGACCAAAATTTACAAAATTTACATTCCAAACAATGCTTTTTAAATTACATATGTATAATGTAACTCTTGTTACCACAGGCTTTGCAAACAGCTATTAAATCGATATCCGAAGATATATTTTCCAGAAATACTTCAATTATCCAATCAAATGTCCCCTATAAGACCTGAAATCCTTTTCCCTGGCTTTGTCTTTTGGTGACATTCAACAAAGAAAGAAAATAGTTTCGTGATTCAGGCGAAACGTAGAATGTAATGGTGTTATCAGCAACAGGTATTATGGGTTCAGAACTATCCGATTGCGCGTCACTGTCCGTAGGCAAACTGGCTAAACCAGTGCTACTGGTTCGAACAAACTCCTCGACTCTTGCTCTCATTTCCTGATCCATCTGAAAGAATTTTTAATTACTATTTGATAAAAATTTGTGTGTGGGTTCTGAGTTAATTGTTAGGCTGCTCGTGGGTTTATTTTGTTTACTATAGTGATCTCCTGAGAGCTTTAATTTAAAAAATTAGCTCAGATTCTTTTCTAATTGCACAAGAAGAATGGTGTTTCATTTGTGTTCGCCATCAGTGACGCAATAACACTGTCAAATATTTTTCAACCCGTGTTTACTTCTTCCCTAACTTTTAATTCAGGTTGTTTAGTCCATTTATCCTTAATATTGTTCATCTGTTTCCCAGTTTATCGATCAAACAATCACTTTTATACCTCACGGTATTCTCGTGGCGATGAAGGAGCTGCAGACTGTGTAACTGTAGGAGGGCAATGCAGGCAAAGCATTGTTGTGTCCGAAGGATGATCCATGCTGGTCAGTTCGTTGAGGGTGAATACTTTTTCCGTAGTGTCTTCGGCGACATTGACTACCAGCAGAGCATTCCTTGTCAATACCAAAGTCACCGCCTGATTACTACCTTGATGAATGACGTGATCAGCATTTATCGTGTGCAAAATATTGTCGTGACTTGCTACCAGGAGTGGCATAAGACGCCATGCGTATCTTAGTGGAGCATTGTTGGCGCCGCTTGAGTATTGCACAACCGGTCTCTGCCGTGGCTGGAAAATGACAAAGGTGAACCATCAGTCACTTTGAATAATTGCAATGGTAGTTCATATTATCTACAGATTCACTCACAGAGGGCAGGGAGTTCCATCCGGCTCCTTGCAGTAATCCTTGACCTGTTAGAGCCACAAGCTCCGCGGCACCACTTAATGGCTTCGTCACTACACCTACTAATCCAAGACCAACTCCGGTCACAAGGCCTCTAGTAGTTGCTCCTCCTGACCACACTTGCTGTAGAGGATGATGAGCTAACCCTGCGACGGCAGCTGTGAACACACAAGTTCATCTTTAGTATGGGTCAAATTTTGTGCAAGTGGTTGAATTACCAGCGAAGGAAGTCTACAAAATGTCTGGAAAATCAAATCAAAAATTGTAGTCAATCTGATTGGATTCATTTTGAGCCCGAAAAACATGATCAAATAAGGAATGGAAAGTTAAAAACAGGTGAAACATATAGATACCCTATTTTATTTATCAACTACTCACCGAGTAGGCTCATCCCAAAGCCTGTCAGGCCTTGATAAAGGCCTTGGGCCATGCCTTGTGGACGCATTCTGCGAGATTCCTCTTGACGTTGAAGGTGCTCTACATCGAGGGTCAATCTGTCCAAATTTCTGGCTACACTTGATGCCAATTTGGTAACAGAATTCACTGTACCTGAACATACGAGGAATGTGAAGAATGTAATGACTCAGGTATCCAAATTTTGTGACATTTTGCTAAACTGGAAGTTTGATTTTTGGAAATTTTAAAGCCACTGGCATTGAACACCTAATGCAAATTTTTACCTGCAGTGACATGTTTCATGAGGCTAGCAGATCCGTGCGTGACACCAACAAGAAATCCCCAAGGTCCATGTAAGAGGCCTTGAAACGGCAATGATACAAAATCTCTGAGACCACAACCCAAAGCCTGTGCAAGTCCACCAGGCGATCCAAGGATTTCAAGAGACCCAACGACCCAACCTATGTAAAGAAAAGTTGAGATTCTAAATTGTGTTTTAAGATTTTTACGTAATAATGGAATTATTAGACGTAATATTTTTGCCTGTTTTTACAGCTCTGCGCGAGCAATTTTGAGACGATGAAACTCTACACTTGCAAAGCGTTTGAACGAGTTTATGATTCTAAATCACTGATCCAAATATTTATATAATTGTCTACTTATGAAACAAAGGATCAGGAGTAACAAATATCAAACTTAAAATCTATATTGTTACACTAATGGTCACCAGTCCGTTAAACGAGAGATTTCAAAACTCCAAACTTACCAGCACCGAATATAGCTCCAGACAAATAATGCATTGTCAATGCATTTCCTAGTCTGTAAGGAGTGGTGAGCAAATTTTTTCTGTCAAACGTTCCGAAGTACAACGGAGAATGGTCGAGTGCTAAATACAGTCGTACTGATGTATGAACGCTAAGAAGAATGGAGACAGGATCTATAATCAGATTTTGTAGCCTGAGAGGCGAGCTCAAGATTTTTGCATCCATCATTATGTAGTCTGGCACGTAAACGCTAGACGACATCGGCATGGCCTGTAACTTTCTAACATTATCAGGTGGCATCACAAAACATGGCGGTACCAACGATGTTGCGTAGTCCAAAAGCTGTGTTATGTATGTATCCTCAATGTAAGCACTGACTGGTGCCAACGTAATTCGAACATCCTTCACACCTGTAATTGGAAAAGAGAATCGAACTAGGTGGATTACGAATGTAAAACTTTGGGAAACAAAACAATCTTAATCGTTTAAAAAATCTTCAGCAATATTCTTTACGCCAATGATTATGACCACGAATAAACTGACATCTCTATTATGTGATGGTAATAAGTCTGAGAAAATTCGAATAACAAAAACAAAGATATTGTCATTTGCGAAAATTTGTCACACTTATATTAATTAAAATGCTTGAAGTTTGGTGTTTGTGATAAGATTCTAATATCTTGGTGTTTATTTTACTCGCTGACTGGATCCCTAAAAATCGTCTGAAAACTATTCAAGAAGTCTCACATTACAGTATATTTAGATCGCACGAATGTAATTGTTGATGAACATCTGTTGTTCCACACTCGCATAAATTTATATTCATTCACTACGGAGATGAGTGTTTGTCAAACTTTTTTGGGTTGATCTCTCGAAATCTCCATGTTCAAAACCTGGCCCATAACAGTAGTATCAGATCGTAACACCAGACCTTACGTATTTTGAATGTTTCAATTATAAAATATTTTCCCAAATTGTTAATATTTTAGCACATGTCATTTGAATTCACTCAAATTCATTTTAATTTTGTAGTAGGAATGTTATTTCATTTGTATTCACTATCATTGATCAATATAACGTATCCAGAGACTTTTGAAGTGATTCTATTTATTTTTTTAGCTTTTTATTCAGATAGATTCGTCCTTAAAGGACATTCAGAAGAAACATATCAAAAACACTTGAGTGATCATGGATCTCTTACCTGATATGTACCCCTCATTTTCATACATAATGTTGACAGTTAACAAAGAATTTTTCTGTAACTGTGCAAACACGTTACTCAAATGGCTGTTTAAAGAGAAAGTGAGATCCTTTCTCGAAATTGGATTTTGGCCTATTAGTACAACTGGAAAATCGAAGCCACCCTGGTCGAACATTTGATTGTCCAGCTGCAGATCTCCGATGCAAATCCATGTGGATAAAATGTTTTGATTCGGTTCCATTGTGATGAATAAATCACTTATGGTCAGACTAGCCACTTCAATGGTTTGCGCATTTTCATTAATATCCTGGGTTATGGTAAGTGTTACACCACGAAGGTAAACAGTAATAGATCTGTCACGCTTCTGCATCTCTCTAGATTCTAAAATCGTTTTACATTTATCATGAGATGGATGGGTTTTCGTAATCTGTCTCGATTTGGATGTTAACTGTTTTATATTACGTTGCGAAGATGTGGTCGGAACTGTTCCCGGGATTTCTTCATGAGCAGAGTAAAAGCTTGTTACCGATGTCGAACTAGGTGAACTCTACAAAAAATGCAACAAAGAAACAGTCATTTTCAAAGTGTTGAAACTGATCTATAAGATTCAAGTATGTTGTATAAAAGTCGGAAAGAAGTAGTCTTACTTGATTGATCAAAGGCGTCATACTTTCATCTGAGATATTGGCGAGTTGTTGCTTAGAAATGATCTCCATATAATTTTCTCTATTTTCATTGTGAAATAATCTACTTCTTATATCTCTAGCTGATATCTCCACCTAAAAGCGTTTAAAAAGTATAAATCACTACCGCAAAGTTACATTTTTTAACAAGGTTCAAATTCATAACATGCATGTAACCGAACATTGAACAAGAGAACAATATCTTGCAACTCAGGAGTCAGTTTTTTTAAAATCTTCAATTCTTCAATTATGAACAGTGCTTAAAAAAAAACTTGTTGTTTTGACCTACCTGTGATATTGGAAGAATGTTAATGTATGTTGTGTAGCACCGAGTGTACATTATTAGTTTCACATCTCCGTGGTGCGGAAGCCTGACATATTGATCAGATGGAACAGATGCCATTGCCGAGAGACTTACTCCTCGAGACCATTTCAGTGTCTGTTCTGCTGATAAAAACTTAATAAGATTATCGTTCATGTTTTGACAGTAATCTTGTCCAATTATTAACTTCCTCACTCACCAGAAATCTCGCTACTGCTATTTGCCACAGCGCTCAAAAGTAACAATGGTGTGGTGCTCAAAGCTGGCGAATCTGGCAATCGACTGCCGATAGCTGGTAGTGAGTAGTGGCAGGAACCGCCACTTTCAATTTCACAAATCCAGGAAAAATGGGGTATTTCAGCCAATATTCCAGCTGAAAATACGTTCTCTCATATATCAGTGGTTTACAGATTATAGTGTAAAGAAAAATGCAGTACCAAACTCACTTAAATCCGCGTTTGACTGGCCAAGAAGAATTTTGAAATTGCACCCATTACTTATCAGCAGTTGAGGATGCTTATCGACATGAATGGTAATGTACGTGGTACCCTTATCTTCTTGAGTAGTAACCACTATTGGCATAGTTGCAGATCCATTCTTCAAAAAGTTCATTTTTATTAATCCAAGTTTTGCATAAGACAGATGTCCATATCAATTTATGTAATACTTGTCGAAGCTGTTTTTCTAAATTTTGTTTAGCATTCGATCAGTCAATATTCGGCTTTCGAGTCGCAAAATAAATTTTCAAATCATATTTTTAACTATCTGAATCAACAGTAGGAAAAAGAGAAATAAGCATTATCCCTGATTTCAGCAAATTTGAATAACACAAGCTGCGTTGTGAAAAAATTGAGAAAGGATTTATAATCGGAACGTTAAAGATGCGAAACTCGGGTGTTTTTTAACTGCTTCCAATGTTGTTTACTTGATTTAGTTCACCATCGAGATTTCCTACAGCATAAAAGTAGATTTGTATGAATACGCTACAACAGACGTTTATTAACAGTTACATTTGAGCGTTGCAACTACATTGTAACATAAAATTTATAGACCTTTTTTCAGAAAATTTTTCGGAATATGATCAGTGAGAAATATGAAGCCAAAAACATTACAATCAAATCGAAAACACCAGAGTCTTATGACATCGAATATTCTAATTGTAAAACTTTTATTCAAATTGTTGATATCTTAGCTTGTGTTATTTAAATTTGTTCCAATTCATTCCTATTGCACAGTAGGATTTTTGTTTCAGTCATGTTCACGATCATTGGTGCAAATGGAAACGGATATTTTTTATTTATAAATGGAAAACGGTTTTTTGTGTATTCCTATCTTTCGATACACGTGGTACAGCTCATGTGACTTTAACTCTCCTCACTTACCGGAATAGCAAGGCATCGACGACTCATGCCTTGATCGACTCGTATCGGGCAAGACCATCGGTGGCCCAAACTTAAGGATACGTACAATGCCATTGGCTCAACGAATTGTTGATCAGGCAACAAGTGCCATTGTACTATCGGAGTAGCATACCTGCAACGAGTTTTATTAATTTCACTCCAATACAAAGTAATAGAATAATTAATTTTAACATGTTTACAACTCACTTCTGATCCTCGGATGCGAGAATGTTTAAGCTGTACGGAGTAAGATCAGCTGGTATTTGCAGATTGGATAATGCGTCGTTCACAGCGAGGGTTGCAACGCACATTTCTTGAGGTGTTAGATTCGCAATTACATGACTGCTCGAAACACGCACTAATCTCATGTCGTCGTGCATACTCGAGTTCACGCTGACCATACACAACTATCGATTAACACATGAATGTTTCAGTGAAATGTACACAACGGTTACAAGGAGTTTTTTTCTCCAGCGAGACCAGAATGTTACTTACACTATTGCCACAGTCAACAGCCGTTTTCATGTTACCCTCAACTGGAATGAGACCTCCGACCCGAGGCATGTAAAAGCTTTGACTCCAATCAGGACGAGCCAGTTGAAGTGCTGGAGATGTGTAGTAAGTGTCACCGAGCCCAACGCCGAAGTGAAATGTTCCCTAGATCGAGAATATTAAACATTGTCATGTTGAAAAATGTGTTATTCTCTTTTCGTGAATTACCATCTAGGAATACCAAGTTGTTTGATACTTCTTTTACGGTATTTTGCAATTTTTATTATAAAGTAATGAAAAATCTATCCTATCCTGTAACTAATGACTCCACTTTTCCTTACATCTAGTTTCGGCGGAGTGACGATCCCATAATGCGGAACTTGACAAAGTTCTATATCCTCAGACACAAGGGACAGATGACATCCTAAAGAGTTGAGTATAAAACACCATGGCTGTAGTTCCAGCAAGAGTGTGCTAGAAACTAGTCCAGCTTCCTGATATTTTACCTGAGAAATATTAAGCCAAAATAAAACTTGTTCCAGTAAATACTAAAGTTTGAATGACACATGTGACCATGCTGTTTGTTCGAACGATCTATCGTCTGTGGTAAATAATCCAGATAGTATGAGTGTGAAATTTTTCATACTTGGACATGTGTTTGAGGCTGTTCTGTCGATACCCATTCGAGCATGTCGTCGCCTTGGAAGGGCCACTGGATTTCATCCTTCTGCATTTGTAACTCTTTCAAAATTACTTCAACATCCTCACTGTCCGGCCTTTTAAAAAATTTCCTCTGATACACCGAGCTGTACGACAGCGGTACGTAAGGATTTGACGCAGATATTCCGGATCTGTCAATAACATGAAAACGGTAATCTTTTTACATACGGTCTGTAGATCCGAAATTCTTGCGATTAATTCTGTTGATATGGTATGGTGTGTAAAGTGAATAGAATTGAGCAGCTCTTACTCGAGTTGAAAGGTTAATTGATGGAAATGTTCAAAAGTTCCAGGACAGTACAATTGCTGTCTTTCTCCTCTGCCGTTGACACTAGCGGATAATGAAACTTTCAACGAAGGAGTTTCCATCTGTACATTTACTGGCACAGGCAAGTAGGAACGAATCATATAAAGTGGACTTATTACAGCCTGTAAATAGACAAATGAAAACGGTTTATCAATGTCGTTGCTCCTCTTAATAAATAATCGATACTTACAAGCACTTTGGTCCGACCGTGAATAGATTGTACAACTATTCTCACCCAGATGCTGAGAAATTGTCCACGCTCTTGCAAAGGTACTGTTATAAAAATAATTGAATATATCAAACGTTGGTAAAAATCATCAGATACAAAGTTTGAACAGCAGTTCACTATTCGAGTAAATACCTACCTTTGACGAGCCACGGCTGACTACACTTTGTATTAGGCTGAAGCGGAATGTCACCCGTCCATGATAAATTAGTCAAACTTGAAAACCGCAATCGCATAGCCATGTATTTCCCGTTTTCCAATACAATCGAGGATGGTTGACTTTTCCCTTTGATAATGTGTATCTCTCTCGAAGGAACTATTGTCGTTTCTGTAGTCACCTCATACTTGACTAGTTTCATTTCGAAATTGTCTACCATTTGGTTTGTGATTATAAGCTGTCCGGAGAAAGTGATCAATTTCTGTGTCGCGGATAGCGACGTAACGTTTACAAAAATCGCAATGTTCCTGGATCCATTAATGCCAAAATCAATCATCTGTATTCCATTCCTGTGAACAGAGAAAGGCTGGCTCCAGGTCCATCCGCTATGTTCGACAGCAATGCGCAGTGTCTGATTGTTGACGTGGCGCCAAGAATAAAAGTGACACTGTCTAGTTTGGAGTATGATATTGTCGTTCGTCCCACTCTGACCAAATCTAATTGAAATATTGCTGTCATTTGCAACAACGTATCTCGACAGCACAACGACGTTTTTAATTTCACCATCAAAAGCCATTGCCCACAGATGCGCAGAAACTGCTAAAGTGTGGCTAATTGCAGGACTGAATTTCAATGAGAATGGATTGCAAATGACCGAAAGCTCGACAGTGTCGGCAATGGATAACTGAACTTTCCCTTCCAACGGGTCAAGCACTTCGTGCATATTCAATAGTCCGTAATCAAGTACTCGAATGCTGAGAACGCCGCCTATATCGAACATCAGCACTCCGTCTGCCCATCTGTTAAGCACGACAATGGCCTTTCTGTGTTCACAGATGAGGTAGCACTGCGTTTCTGGAATCGTGACATCCAGAGTATAATTATTTAGCGGTGGCGGCAGTATGTCGTAACTGCACGAGTCGACGTTGTTATAAAAAGCAACGTGAATGGCACCAATGTTCAATGCAGCTTGCAGGTTTGGCACTATCGTAGGGTTGAAGTACGAATCGATTCTCAGACACGCAGCAAGAGCACGAGCTGAGACAAGTGTCTTTGCATAGGTTTGACAGTTCGGTTGGTTCAGAACTACCCGCCAAATGCAGGCCACTGCCCGGGCTGGCGTTTTATTGGGAAAATCCAATCGGTAACTGTCCGTCTCAGAGAGGTAAAAGTCTGCATAATGCTGATATGCCGAGTGACTCTCACTCCAGTATTCTATGCTACATGGTACTCGCTCCTCGCATTCTTCCTCGAGTACTGACGTCTGGAAAAATAATCTCATTCGAAAAGCTGGTTCAGGCTTTTTCTAACATGTCACATTACCTTGAATGGTACTGGAGAAACATGTAATTTTGTCAATGCTCTTGGTTGCGGATATCGCCATGCCATTGCCTGTTGCGGACAAGTCAAAAATACCACCTAAAGAAAAATTTAATTCAGTTATATTGCAGCGGTTTCTCATGTTTGTAAAATTTAATGTTTAAAGACCGTGGTTTCTGGAAATTTTTTTTCTTTCCGTTATTGAATAAAAAAAATATAGAAAATTTAGGTTGTATATAAATTGTAACTTCACAAGATAAAGGAGATAACAATTTTATAAATTTTTATATTTTCATTTCTAATAGAGAAAGTGTATTAAATAAGTCGTTAATCCAGCTGGCCTACAAACTTCCCACTTGGATTTGTTTCGAGCTCTCACAACATTATTGAGTACAATTTATTTTTTTCTATTCTATTCTTTAGATCATTTGAAAATTACTGGACCGATCGTATCCGAAATGTAATCAATTCTAAGCTAACAAGAACTCCATGAATCTACATCAAAATCATTCAAAATTCGTTCACCCATTCTCGTAATATTGTTATTTGATTTTTTTAAATTTTGATATTTAAGTAACTCAAAAACGAAAAGTTAGGAAGAGCCGCGTAAATTAAAATCAACATCCTTTTATTCTCTAAATATCGTCAGACGAAAAATTGATCACTCGATTATAATAACTTGCCTTGTTCTCCGTTTTTCTCTAAAATCGGGGAAAAAGAAAATAAACCTACTCTATACCACCATCAAATGATCAGGAGAAGTTTAAACCAACTTCTTACTCTCTGATTGATAGACACCAAACATTGTGCACAAATAAAGCTTACTTGATAAGGAAAAGGGAGTTCATCTCCGTTACCATCGATGAACTGAAATGCACCAGCTTTTAAATCGTCTTTGTAATGTTGCTCGGAGTATGAAGCCATGAATTTTTTCTCAGTTTTTTCTTCACCGTCATCTTGCTCCTGTTCTGACGACAATGACGAACTGATTAAATTCGCGATAATTTGGCACTCTTGCATCACGGTAGATATTATTTTTATCTGCTCAGGTCCGACGTCTAGGTAAAGACTTTCACTCTCTGCTTGAACTTGTATTTGCGGAAGAGTGTCGATATCCTGCCACGTTTCCCAAAGGAGATAAATTGTGATATTACAACACCACGGGTTTAACAGGACTTTCATATTGCCATCCAGTACAACCGAAATTATCAACGAATCCAAAGACACATTTTTGTAAATTCTCTCAGGTCTGATTGCCGTCGACGTATTTCCAGTGAGTGCAGCTATGCTGGCAACGATTTCTGACCCAGAATCAGTTTTCAACGACATTACCAATTGTTTTGTAGATACGTTCAGATCTGGAATGTTGTACTTATTGTGTATCATTCTAGAGGACGATTGTTCGGCAGGAAGATTCAAACCCTTCGGACAATATGTTGGTTGTTTAGCGCTATTTTCATCCAAATAACACGCCATCAGCTGAAATGAATGAGACGTTCGTCAGCCTCGATTGAACCACGAGAAGGTTCTCTAATACATTACATCAAAATTACATTATTTTTTATTGATTCGATGAAATTCAGCCTGGACAGAGAACAATGAATCTTTGTCGGTCGTCCCAAGTTGACACAGTAATGTGGATTTTTTGTTGGATGCCAATGGCACTTTATTGTTAAAAAAGATGGTGGTATTCCAGTGTCATTGTGCGGGTCACCGCTTCTCGTCTCGATTAAACAAACATCAAAGTCTGTTCGTGTAGGCACTGACGCTGATTGTTTCTTTTCCTCGCTTCCAAGTGATGCTGCTATGTCGAAGCATGTTACCTAAATAACGAATGATTGTGATCAAAAAGTTCATATAAAAACATTCGGCTTTTGGATTAAGATTAGCTACCATTACTATGTTTTAGGATGTATTAGTGCTATCGACTAAATTACAAATTTGTGGAGAAAAACCTTTCAAAAAATCTCCAGCAGTTTTATGTGTATCAAATGTTATAGTGAGCACGAATAAAACAACATTCGCACTATGTAATTGAAATGAATCTAAGAACACAAACTAAGATATCAACAGATTGAGAACAGATTTTCTAATTAACACGTGCAAAATTATAAAAATCTGGTATATTTCATGCGACTCAAATGTTTTTAGGCTCGTTTTGCTTGCTGACCATATCCCTACAAATTTTATAAAACATATTCAAGAAATATTACATCATGATATAATTGTAATGCACAAATATAATTTTTTATATATTTGTGAACATCTGTTGTACCATATTTACACAAATCGATTTTTATCCTCTCCACACAACTATTTGTAAAAAAAAATTCAAGCTATCTCTAGAAATCTTTATAGTAAAACAAATAAGCCCAAAAACTTAAGAATCGGATAAAGTATTCTAGAGTTTGTTCACTTTGAACGTTGAAATTACAAACATTTTCTCAAATTATTGATATCTTAGCTAATGTTATTCGAATTTTCTCAGACTCATTATATAGATTTTATACACATACATATTTACACATACATACATGTACATATCCTATTAGATAATGGGAATGTTTTTTATTTGCATTCATTATTATCGGCACAAATGACATTCTCGGAGATTTTTTAACGGCTTTCTCTCTTTGCCTAATTCTTGATTCGAATTGGTGCCACCCCTTTATCGTTAATTAAAACATCGAACATTGATAATAATTGAATAATATCAGGGTATGATACAGTATTGGTTGAACGTATTCTACATTTGTTACTACGGTATATTCGTCTGAGTGAAAGATATAATGATGACAAATGTTACATACTTGTAATTTCTGCGTTAGATTGTGTTGAGAGATATAAATATTGGGCTGATCAATCATGACGTAAAGCAATGGTTGTTTTACATCAATGTTATCATCACCTATTTCATTTGGATCCTGAAATTTAACATATAAATATACTTGTGAGCATACATACATCATTTAGAATATGACTGGAGAAGATGAATTTTCAATTAAATGAAACCCAAAACTCTTAACTGGTAGCTTAAAATCATTTATTTGCTATTAATCCTATCATATTAGTACTAAAATACGGTAAATGGAGAATTTAGTATCAAATAATATGAAATCAGACTGAAAACTTTAAAATCAATTTTACATGATCTTGTATAATGAAATGTGATTGGAAGTGAAAACGAATATTCCTTCAAATTGACCATTAAACAATCTGAGAAAAATAAAATAAGTTCTCACCGTGTGATATTCGGAATCGGCAGATGCTTCCTTGGTTTCATAAAGAACAAATGTGATTTTGCCACAATTAACCAGAAACTCAAATGGTGATAGTAAAGCAGCACCACGTCGCGTTGATTTACCCTATAATTATTTTAGAAGTTACTTTTGTATAATTGACTTTAAAAATCTTGTTAATTAGCATTGATAAAAATCTCAGATACTTGCAATTATAGTAGAGTTCATACTGGACATTTCAAAATCGACGCCACTGTCTCTAGCAAAATCTATATCTGCTTCTTCCAATATTGGCGCACACCAAGGCTGCTTGACAGTCGGTAATTTGGTCAAAAGCCGAGAGTCATCATTATCCTTAGTTATGCCAACGACAAATGTTTCAAACTCATTGGTGAGCGTGGAAATAAGTTTGATTTGATTCAAATTTATCGTCACATCGATATCCGTCAAACAATTTATTTCCACCGCATTACCGCACACAATAGTTTCAGGTTTAAATATTGTTGCTGGCGCTATGATCAGGCAGAGA
The DNA here is from genome assembly GCF_021901495.1 of Neodiprion virginianus. NCBI lineage: Eukaryota > Metazoa > Arthropoda > Insecta > Hymenoptera > Diprionidae > Neodiprion > Neodiprion virginianus. Next base: position 11,395,049 of record NC_060878.1, read on the forward strand.
TCGAACCTGTGTTATAGCACAAGAAAAATACTGTAATACGTAATTAACCATTTTTACCGAAATCGTTTGAAAAACATTGTAAAATCTGAGAATATCTTGCAATATTTCGATTATATTACCTAGTAATTATCGGAAATGTGCAGAGGCTGGGCTCTAGGCTACTTCCACTGCTCAATTTGTTCCATTCTAGCGCTGGATTCTCATTCATAGTGTATAAATACGACTGCGAGGTTCTCTGAATGTAAAAAATGTGACCGTAGTAACGATTGTTTTATCAGTGATCCATTTTTGTATTATATAAATTCTGGAAGACAAAAAAAAACAGTTACCTTCGTCGTACTGAGTTGATAATTTTTCCAAGTCGTTGTGTCGGCGCATACACCTTTCACATTGATTTGATATTGTCGATCTTCCACAGCTGATCCAGGTATGCGCAACATATTTGCTTGGGCTGCCAGTTGATATATATCTGATCGAATAGGTATTCTACAGATTGGATTTTCCGCATGTGGAGTAATACTGATGCCGTCTAACTAGAGTATTATAAAAATAGTTTATAAAACGGTATAAATTTGACGATTTCTGCCAAATAATCCTCAACAAGCAATGTAGGCCGACAATTTGATTCTTTTACATTTCTCAATCTCTAATTCCAATACTCTATTTGTTGTTCGTATATTGTACTGATGATAGATCACAAAGTGTCCAAAAAACAAGCAAATCCATATAGAACAAATTTGCGTAGTCAGCTGGAGTTTTACATCGTAGTAGTTATTATAACGGGTGAATTACAGGAGAAAATCAAAATGTCGATACCGTTTAGCTTACCAAGAAATCAATAGAAATAATTTTGTGTATTCATCAGGGTATTTCGTTTGGAAGCAACGTTTTTTTTATACTCTCCCACCTGAAAGAATTGTTGTACACAGAAAACAAAAGTCGTCGCGCAAGGCTATTTCGTATATCCAATTGTAAAATGTCGCACTCGGAAATTGACATTCTTCTATTTAAATAATATTTGGTGCAGATATCATTGTTTAAAAATTGTTATAACCCAGACGCATTCAATTGTACGAACTTGATCTTATAAGCATTCTGGGAAGAATTAAATTCTTGACTATTCCAATCGGGGAAATTCGAATTTCAGGAGGGATCTTTCCAAGTTAGATTTTTGAGATATACTTTCCCGAACACTTTTTTTTTCCATGTACAAGTTTGTCAAGTGGGAATGAAAAAAGATGGTACTTTGACAAGGAACACCCTAATTAGATTTGTAATTAGTGATTATACACATGAACATAGCTTGACCTGTATAATTAGTAAGTCGTGAAGTAGCCCATATTTAGCCATGGTAGAAGCAGGCAACATCAGCCTACAGCCTTTGAATTCAAGATAAACGAGCGGTAACGAATCGTTTCTCAAATTCGTGAAACTGCTCAATGATGAAGCAGCTATCTTTTCTTGCGAATTATCAACAATATCATTGCTAGAACATCCAGTCAATCTCATGAAAGGTTCAATCAGCTGCGTATACTTGCCGATAATACTTAAGGGTAAAACTATGTCCAGCATTTGCATTTTGATTACTACTTCGCTTATATAGCTGCTCGTGAGTTGGCTTGAGTCTGATTTTGATACGATCTGAAAATGACACATCGTTTTCAATTTATTGAAACATACATTTGTAACCAAAGTCTGCAACAGTAGCGAGAAATATTTATTGTGATACATTTGAGAGCAATTTAAATTAAAAATCATGTTAAATTTCTGAGAATTATTGTACCAGGGATCTTAGTAATTGTGTCCACACCATATCGGGATGGATTAATAAGCTTACCCGTTGCATTTTATGACGCTTATGTGCGACCCAACGAGTGTGTACATTGCCACATTTTGCTCTGGTAAGAGTTAAGCTCAGAAAGCCGGAGTCTTCTCCCTTTTCCAAATTATCCTCCTTTCCACACATTACCAAGCCGCCATATTCTCCAAGATCCCAAATTTGAGCGTTTGGTGTTCTGCCATGGAGTTAATGAAGATCAATTCAGTTCAATTTCATCTAACAGCGTTTTTGCACAATATGAAATTCTGATCACTTACTTGATATAATTAAAAATCGTAGCCGTCGTAATCTTAGTTTTCAGTTTGAGATAAACAGGCTGTAGATCTAAGGAGGTGATAATATCTTCCAATTCCAGTACTAGTTTTAACGAAGAAATTTCTGGCTGTCCCATTATATATAATTTTACTGCCAACTTGTTGATCGTCCATTGAACCCAAGCCGTTAAAGTTAGACCGTCTGCATCTGTCAAATTCAGGATATGAAGTTTACAAGTTAGCAATAATTTGACTACCGAAATTGCTCTTAACAAAACTAGATCATTATTTTATTACTCTGTTCAGGTTCCTCTTTGGTAGTCGATACTGTTGAGGTAACGGTGCTATCTTCTCGGAATAATGTTTGATTTGGACTCGACTGCGCCAATGTAGGAAGAACGGTTTGTACTTCAACTGGAGTGTCTACGATAATCTTGGCAGTCCTTCTCGGGCGTATATTTCGCATAACATTGAGTACATTTACTGCAATGCTACTCATGAATAATACCTAACGCGTGTCAAATATACTGTATCATTATTCTTGAGACACACTATTCCCTGTTTTTGAAGAAGATATCTCTGGCTTAAGACATCACTGACAATTAATCTAAGGAGTTAGTGCGTTGTATTAGAATATTTCAGTAACTCAATTCAAAACAAATGTGTTTTATACTCGCAGAAACATAGAAAACGGTCCATACATCGAAATGTTATTTGTTTGCCCCAAAAAGATATCATTATTAAAAATTCACACTATATGTCGAAAAGTCTCAATTAATAATATGGTTTTCGTGCTACGACCATCACTTTTACTACTTCTGGCTATAACCACGCAAGAAAAAGTAGCAGAAATCTCAAATTTTTAACATCTTTAATTTGAAATATGAGTCATTTTCCATAAAAGAATTGAGGTGATAAAATATTCTATTGCGGCACAACAGCTAAAAAAAAAATTCTTGAAATGCTAAATTTCAATATTTACGCACCTGTTCCTCCGAGATGGAAATGGTAATGGGTGTTGTGTCGACATGAACGCACAAGCTTAGAGCTGTCAATTTGTTGCCCGATGTTGCAGAAGCTTCTGATGAAGTTTTGGCAGTTAATCCGACCGTGGCATTTAGAGAAACTTTTTTGATAAAATTCTTCTGTGTTTCTCTTTGAAGTGTGTAGCAATGAAAATCATTCACATTTACTGTCCATGGAAAACTTTGGGTTTCTATAATAAGTAATGAAATTCTGTTCAATATTTACCGTGAAAACACGTGTCGTTATTCTATTACTAACAACTTACCAGGGCTCCACATTGTTCTTGGTAATTTCACAGGTAAGTCTTTGATATAAAGTGATAAAATTTCGACCTGCATATTCACTGAATTAAGGTAGAGAGAGGGTGTTTTTATGACTAGAATTTGCAGATTTGGATCTTCTTTCAATGCTTGGTCTTTTGCTTGTTCAATACCTAAGGTGAGAATATTATCAATCATACTTCAAGATTACATTCAAATTCAAACTCTTATATGATCAGTCAAGGTTCGAATTTCTACGTACCATGGACGCCAATGCAACTCATCGTTGTGGTTGGGATATAAACAACAATATGCCCTATACAGCCACTTAACACAAGTCCACACCATTCCGGATACCAATCGACTATCCTGTCCAATACCCCCATTTTCTGTAAGTTCTACCATCAATCATTACATTTTCTAAGGCATACTGCTTTTATTATACCTAACTATTTGCGGTATATATTTTGGATTATAAAATTTGGTAAAAATAACTCTAAAATATTTCTTTTTTTTTTCAATTAGCTCCCGCTATAAGAAAAGTTAGTTCAATAATCAAAATGTTTCGGCAAATACGACTTCTCGGAATAATTTTACCTATGCGAGGCCTGAATAAATGATGAAATCAATACATGGTTTTTAAAAATAATGATGTTTTAGACTCGTTAATTAAAAATTTCATGCTGATTAATTTATTGAAAAATAATTTTCTTTTTTCCATATCAGCCTTAGCTTATGGGAAATAGACTGGAATTTTAGATGTTGTGAACCTGTAGAAAATGTGTGAAGGGTCGAAATGATATTGCAGAAAAAGAATTAAATGCGATAAAAAAGTTTAAAAAATAAAACGAAAAAATATTTCACCCTCCAAACTGTTCAGAATGATCGCAAATTATATCCGAACTACAATGAAATGAATTTTCAGTAAATTAATTTACACGAACTTTTTAATAACCGAGTCTGGTGTATTTTTTTTCTAGTAATATCCAGATAACGAATACAAAATTTTAGGAGACCAAATATAAAATTCGTTACGATGGGGGCTCTAAGTTAATTTTTTTTTATGAAACATCAGTATAACTTGTTATTGAAGAGATTGTTTAGATTCTTTGTTTTTGATCATTTGGTAGATCAGATGGCGTATTATATTACAGTATAATAAAGATCTGAAAGTATGAAACATGTCGGAGCAAGTGGATTTTCACGTTTAAAATGAGCATGCTTACAGAGTGCGACGATAAAGCTTCGGCTTTGTGCTCCGACTTTGGCAGGTCATCAGCTTTTGAGACAGGATTAAATTCATCCAAAGTCATCCCAGATTTACGTTTCTCTTGATCCGAGGAGCTATGAACACTCTGACTTATGCCTGGAAAATTTTTCTTGCGTACAGATGTATCCGGCGATGTTTCGTCAGGCATTTGTGGCTGGATGCTAGCTTCAGACTGAGGTATGTCAACTTGATCCAATTTATAGTAAACTGGATGATACTGCAGCCACTGTGCAAATAAAGGATCCAACGAGCCTCTAATCTCTGATACTTGGAATGACAGAATTGGTGGATGAAACTGCTTTCTTGGGTCTTTTGAAAACTGTACCACAGCTTTTAATAATGGTTTTGAATCTGCGTCGCTGCATAAGAATAGTTTTAATATCAGGTTTAGTAATATAAAGAAGTTATTGTTCTTCTTTGATATCGTACATAATAGGTCTGTTGCATCCAATATAAAATTCAATATTTTAAAATATGCACTTTTCTTTTTCACGTGGCATAAAGTGTACCATTTTTTTTCTATTCTATATATGTTCACCAAAAAAATATCTAAAGATTAAAAATAAATGATTGTCAATATTTTACCATTAGGTATCTTAATTAAAACAAAAACTCTCCATGCGCGTTTCGAGAATTTTTTTTAATACAGTTACATTTTTTTATAATTTTATAGCAGTCTTAAATTGGACCAGCAGAGAGTTGTTGGCAAATTGTTTTCAACACACTATTTTTTTGATTATTTTGTATTACATTCGAAGATTGTAGTATTGAAAATATAATTAAACTGACATACATACCTGGAATGATCACTTTCAGGGCCAGAAACAACAAAGGCTTGTTGGAAATCATTGAGTAGAAATACTTTGGCGGAAGATATATCGAGAACGTTGGAAATTGTTGCATTGGATGATATACTCTTTCCACTTATGCCTTCCAAGCATAATTCGAGATACACAGGATCTATATTGCAAAAACAGAAATGACATGAATGGCACTTTATTTGATCTTTATGGTAGCCACTATTTTTTTGGATCTACTTTGATTGACGTTATTTGCTACCTAGTGACCAGAACATCAATCAAATTTAACAACTAATTACATATTCAATGCATTTAATGTAATACCTTTTTCTTGACAAGCATCGTTGAAAAGTGATGAGCATATCAAGGGGTTAAGCGTATTTTCGGGATTTATCAAAGATGATACAATTGACGTTGCGACCATAAGCTTCACCTTTGTACCGGTGACTGTGATACCATCGATTTGAAAATAGTGAAAAACGTGTTCCATGTCCAGGCTGAGCCAGTATTGCGGATACAACAGCATTTTCATCGAATACTGAATTGTGAAAGGCATAACTAACGTTGTCCGACTTTTTCTGGTCAAACAAAGCTGACACTTGACACCATGTACCTGTAATTGTCATAATTAAAAAAAAATTATGACTTGGGAATTCACGACAAATGATTCTTCAATGCATATTTCGTAGAATATAGACCGATTACAATACAAAGCTGTCTTACCACCCCGTGTATAACCCTGTGGCAAGAGTTCAACATATCTGGAGGCAAGTCAGTTTGTTTGCATGCACATGCCACCAAACGGTGTGGATACATTGGCTGATCTATGTCTATCAATAATTTATCCCATTCTATACTCAAGACCGGATCGTCGGATAGTGCAGGAGTCAGTGGCGCCGTCTGAAAGGCAAGTGAATTTCATTACAATTGTTACTTACAGTGATCACAAAGTATCTGTGATAATATGTTAACACACAAATGTGTTACAGCATAGATAATTGTTGCTATTTAGATCATCCGCGATACCTTTTTTTCCACAAGTTTTCTTTTCCGGGGTAGGCCAGTGATTTGGTGCTCAGCTAATTGCAATTCAACACAACCACTGATTAAAATCAGCTTTATTTCAACCCTTGATATATTTTCCCTCAGAGCATCGTACTCTTCAACTGTAACTGGAGGCAACTCGTCGATGGTCGGCTCTGAAAACGAGCGTATGGAATTTGCAGATACCTCGCAGAGAGGTTCGACTTGAGGGGGTGTAAATTAGTAGATGAAAAAGTGGATGAATTTTGGTAATTTATACCTCTCGCAACGATTTTCAAATATGTAATTTATACCGCAACGACCCATGTTCCAGTTTGATTGGGCTTTGTTTTAATCAAACATATTTAGATCAAGCTTGATTTATATACTTTTTTTATTAAAAACCATTTAATAGGTGCATTGTTATTGACAATCACGTTGACCATTTTCGCTTGGTGAGATCGTTTAGAGTGCCACGATATCTCAATAACAGCTCAAGCGATTTACTTCCAATTTAGATAAAGTATTCCTGAACAATTTCCACAATCTTACATTTTCATTTAACAAAATGACGACTGTTTGAAGTTGAAATTCGATTTGTTTACCGATATTTATGACTCTTTCAATGGATTAACAAAAAAAATATGATTATTAAAGAAAAAAATTGTAATCCTGGCAAAGAACAGTGCTTCTAAATTTGAAGTAAACTCGTTGAGTTGGTTTTGTGATATCGCGGACACCGCAAAACATGTTACTGAGCGAAATGGTTGACAATATTGTCAATGACAATGCTTCGGATTAAAAGAAGACAATAATGAGATTCGCTTGACATACTTTTGAACAGAACAAAAACCAATCAAATTGAATGATTGGTTGTTGAAATATAACAGCCCAAAATTCATCCATTTTTCAGCCATCTAATAATATATATTCCCATGATTTACGATCTACTTACCAGGTTTCGGAACTATGTAAGGTTCGTAATCATACTTCATCGCTGCTTGTTTGATTGATTCTAGACGATGAAATAGCCCTGAGCACATCCGCACTGTTACATCACCAACTACGTATCGCACTACTCTGTGCTCATGGAAATTGCTGAAAATGAATTAATTCACAGTGATAACGAGTTTTACAAAATTTTGTATGAAAGAAAAGCCTTCCAAATAATAATCGTACCTGTATTCAAAGTTCGAATTGAATTCAGATACTTTCTCCGGCGTTATGTCATCGGGTAAATCGATTAGGTACACATAATCCATTACGAAGGCTGGACACCGTTCTAATAAACTTTCCACTGAAACATTAGCACAGTTACCGATACTGATATAGAAATTTTGTATGCATGAAAAATAGTAATAATACGAGTTAGACTAACCAGTAACAGTTGCAAGATGATAGTCGATGTCACGCTTGTAAACTCTTTTTTTCTCTTTATTCTCTACGGCTTCTGCGTCGAATAAAGAATCCTTCAAATGGTTATTGCCAACTTTTCCAGCAGTAACATACAGAGGCGGCTAAGAAAATAATAATTGAATTTTATTTTTTGATAATTGCATGCCACTTGCGGACCGACAATAAAAGAAACGTTTTACACTTCAGACTTGAAACTTCACCTGTGCTCCGTCTATAACTTCTGGGTGACCACAACTGCACGACCCTCTAGGGAAAAGATGTATACTACCCAGTCCGGCCTGCATACTAGTCCACGTCATATCTTGATGCAATACATCTATCACAACTCCGTTCAACTTCAGCGACATAAACGACGTGTACCTAATTTTGCGCGGTTTGTAAAACAGCTGCTCCTTAACGCTGTCCGTTGTCTAGAACACCGACGCATTCGGTAGACATGTAATAATGTATCAAGAATTTATTAATGTCTATTCTCTAGACTTTTAATACTGTGATACTGAGTAATCTGTAGATAAAAGTGCGAACAGCAATAATTCTTCAGACCTTGAAAGTTACAGTTGCATCGTTAACATAGAAGCCCATGTGTATCGTGTGACCAGTATATGCCATCAGCTGTTCACTGGACCAATCATTATCCCAATGAACTGGCAAAACTGATGGAACCATGTTCCAAGCCCAACCAGCCCAGCTTCTGCCCTCCTGATGCGATGCAGTTTCCGATTCTGAATCATCTAAAGATGGTAATAGATTTCTTTATAATAAAACATCACAAACTTTCTTTTACTTTTTTATAAATCTGTAAGGCATTCTGAATATTATTACCTTCATGCTCGTTTTCTATACCATCTTCCATAGATATCAACGATCTTTCTTTATTTGATGGCAACATTTTACTTTGTAAAGCGATTACCAATGCTATCAATCGGAGCAGCATGGGAATCTGTTGCTCCGTCATACTGAATTCCATTTTTTCACAGTGGAGGTCGAGTCTCGTTACAGAAGCACGTTTTGCTGTATTACTATGATAGTTTACTATAAGCCGTATGATCATCGAGCACCGATACAAAACAGGATCCTATTCAAAACAAGGATAGTATCACGTTAAAGCTTTATCATTTGTTTCGTTAAATCATTGCCCTTGCGAGCGAAATTACTGCATTAATATCACACAATTAAAACAAACATTTCTACCTGATAAACTTCTATTTTACCCGACGCATCCATTTTATCTAAGCACAAAGTTAGATCTTGTATTGTTATGACCTTCCTAAGAAGAACTTCATAACTGCTGACATCTGCAAAATTGGGAAAGGCTCAATCTCGTTATCTTCCTGCTTATTCTCAAATAAGGAGTTCAGAAGTTAAAGCCAACCGTCAATCTTTTTAGACTGATTACCCGTGAATGCTGGTTCCCATTTGTTATTAACAGTCTGCATGCTGAGGAATCTGATGTTCACACTCAAAACTATATCTTCTTCGACATATTTCAGTATCAAGTTGTTACAATTGATCGTTATATTGTTAACAACCTTTGTCACCATACTCTTTATATATCCGGGAGGAGCTTCTTCCCTGTTGGTGTTGTTATGGTCAGTATTATTGTCATTATTCATATTTTACAATTGCATAGGCCACCTAAAGTTTTGCACTACATCGAACATGGACAAAATACTTTGTTTCTCTTCAAAATATGAAAAAATATTTGGCCTTACGATACAATATTTATAAAAAAAAATCCTCTTATAATGAATTTTAACGGTACTTCATCCCTACTTTCATCAATAGTGTCTACAAAACATTGGCAAGAAAATGCTCATGAAAAAAGTGCGTGTAATACTCTTTTTCTTCCTTTTTCTTCTTCGCTGGTTTGCGTGTACTGGCTTCTGCCTGGTTTTCATCCTTGAGCTTTAGAATGCACTCTGGAATTGTAAAAAATGTGATTTTAGTTAATCGACATGATGTGCATTAATCGATATGCATGAAGTGCTTAGCAAAAACGAAATGCATCATCAAGTTGTATTGACATATCTCTCGTAACATAAATTCCAGAAATATATAACAATGTCCTTATTATAAATATTTAGGGCATTTATTATTATCACCTATGGTATTGATGGTCACTACGATTGGTTCTGAGGTTATTTTTACCCAAGGAACATGAATGAGCAGCTCATGAATATGTCCACTGACAAAGCTGAATGGCAAATTTAGCTGTTCTTCTAAAACTTCCAACCGCAAGTCTAAGTTTTGAAATGAGGCATCGCCACCCCACAAAGAAACCTATGTAACGGAAAAATATTTGTCCAGTATTTCTAAGTCTCTTATTCTTCTTCATGAGAATTGCAGTTTTTCTTTTTAAATATCAGTATTTCTTATAAAGAAACATAGAAAACGAGGTTGAAGCGTTAGTGCAATGATCTATTTTAGGAAAAATTTTTTACTTACAACTTTAAGGTTGTCTTGAGATTCAGTAAACCGCAATATAAAGCAAAAAGACACTCGTATTTCGGACAATCAGCTCTAACTTTAGTGATTTTATAATTTCTAGACAGTGATTTCTGTTTCAATGTTTCGTTACATTAACATCACTTTTTTGACCACCCGGAATTTGCATAATTGTAAGATACGATAAAGTAGTTCAGATACGGCCATTCTTCGATGTATCTATAAAAAATGTATAATAGAAAGACAAACCTGTGACTGTTCCGGTTTGAAGTTTTTAACATATTTCTCAACATAGCTGAGTATAACAGGTGTTATGTATGATTCCAAATTGAACATTGTAGCTGAAGCTTTGGCTCGCTATACATGCTTTATGCAAACTTCGGTACAATTTCAAAAGACCACGATATGTTTAGACTTTCCAGATGACAGCAAATTTTCTTATCTGTGACTCACAATCGTACCTGAAATGTTCAATTACATATATTGGGTACATAGATAGCTGTATGAAAACCATTTTTTTTTTTTTTCATTCCATATCTCATATCCCGAATTGTTACTTCCTATCATGAAGAAAATCAGAATATATAAGATTATTTGCAAACATGATATGAACCTATCAGTGATCATTCCTTTGACAGTGATTGCAGTACCGCAATTGCTCAGGGATGTGATACTGTTATAGTGATTTGTTAACTAAGCAAATAATGTAATTGGACATTTTCAAGGACAAGGAATATCAACACCAACAAGTTTAATAGTTTTACTTCGACAGCTTGAACCTTTCGTAGCTCATTTTCAAGTCAAGATATCATCTGCTGTCTGACAAGAAGTGTGGTGAGTAATTGAGATGATATACGTTTATAAATTTAACTGTCATTTTACGCTATGTCCATGCGGAATTAAATATAGTTGTACAGAAGATGTCTAAGATGTCATGCTAAAATTTATCTAACGTGGAATTTTGTATACTTCGAAATTTAAGTAATTGTTATCATTAAAATGATCGTTAGCCGCGAGAATTATTATTTTATCAAGTACCAATATTGTATGAATACGTGTCTTAAATACCGTGTTACAAAAACACGATGATATAACCTCAAAACATCAACTTTTCTTTAAAGTTGTATCCGCACCAGTCGCAGCCTAGCTCGCTAAGCCAGTTGTCAAAATAACATAAACTCGAAATATGAGCATTTTCAACAGTCAAAATGTATGCGCTTCATATATAAAAATGTGTTTTTTAATCAATTTGTTCAATACAAAATCGTGTAGCAGACAACAATTAAAAGGCACCTCATATACATTTTTGACGTTCATTCATTATTAGCAGACGTCTATGCCTATCTTCCAATCGGTTCTGTGATCCTGAAATTGTGATTGGTTTAGAGTCGACTTTAGTACAAGATGGTCGTTCGCAGGCAATCAATTCGCTCTTTCACCTCTGCTTTCACGTCTCGGGCACAAAATGGCGGCGGTTATTTTCTAGGGATTTTTCGTTCACTTATTTGCCGTCGGGAATCTTCCAGTAAACTTTACGCGTAACAAGGTCTGTCTATGGATTATTTCATATTCGATGGAGCAACCGATGTGTCAAAAAATAACAGAAAAGTAAGATGACCGCGGTGCTTACCGTGTTTACTGTGAAATATTTATATAATACATGATGGTATTTATGTGAAAAAGATAAATAAAATGCGTTTGTTCCGTATTTGGTCGAGAGTGTGTCGCCCTAATGGCTGCGCCCTTTAACTGGTACAGTCAACAGCAAGCCGACGGCAATGGCTTATGCTGTGAAGTGACGACTGAATGCAATGGGAACGAGAACACATCAAAACACACCGCTGTCACGGTGCCTCTTTGCATCCTGGCAGACGTTCAACTCCGTTTCTTATGTCCTGAGGATTTGGAGGAAGTCCGAACTTTGTGTGAAGACTGGTTTCCAATAGGTAATCGAACATACTTAATTATTTAATTATTTTTCTGTCACCCACATCTGGAAATACACTTCCAAACTATCCGCTCCATGCGATTATAACAAGTATTCCTTGTTCATTTGCCACTACATGCACGTTATTCTTCTTCGATGTACCAAGTTTCCCAATCATTGCAAGGCGATGGAAGGATAAATCATACCTTGGATTAAAAAATCTTTGGCCTTTAATTCGTCATAACGTGTATCTCGATCGTCGAATATAGAAATTTTTTGACGTAACAGTATGTTGCAAATTAAATCTGTCAGAGAAACTAAAGTAACTTTGTTTTTCCATATTTCATTCTCAAAAACCAATAACTGACAACTCTTATAGTGGGATCGTAAAAGGAAATCCATTATGATTAATTTTGTACCTGCTCATCAGCAGAATACTTGGGCAAACTGAAATAAAAATTAAAATGTGAATGAAATACCAAAAATTGAAATTTGCTTAAGATATATGTTTTTGAATTGTTATTATAAAATTTTGGTTGAATTCAGAAGTCTTTTGCAGAATTGTATTGGGACCACAATTTGAATATAGTCTAAAAGCTGTCATATAATAAAAGTTCATACTCATATATAGAATTCTTTTGCAGCTGACACTTAAACCTGAGCTATAAAGTCAAATTCAGATTTTTCATTGAAAGTGCTGTTGAAAGTAGAAAAAAGGTATCCACTTTTAAGGTCGATGATTCTGAAATTAAGGCAAAGTCCTCTTCATTTTCGTCATTGAAATCTCGAACGCAATCAAATACCTAAAAAATTATATTCCATATTTCAATGGGATAAAGTTATGCTGACACTGCTTTATACACATGATAAATATTTCTCACTATACGCCGGTTGTTGAAGTGCGACAGCCTTGGGAAATACTAAACCACATTATGCTTCCTGCTCATATTTCCTTGAATTCGCAATAACAGTGAATTAAATTTTGTAGTTGTCAGTAATGGATATGCACCAGAACATTTAAATTGCTACTGTTCGAGTAGAGTCATTGCCTTTGGCAAATTTTTTGACAACTGATGTTTTATACACGATTCATTATTTCTAATTTGGATGAATCTTTCTGGTATGCATTCTTAAAGATGAATTGGCTAGGCGTCTGAATCAGAAGTTAGCAAAAAAGAAAAAAAAAACTGTCTAAGACATCTCTAGCAATGTTATGAATGTTGTGAACAGTGATAGTGAACACGAATGAAACAATATCCCTTTTATGTAATAAAAATGAATCTGAACAAATTTGAATAACACAAGTTATTATATTAACAATTTGAGAAAAGATTTTTATAATCGGAATGTTGCAATTGCTTAAAGTCCTATTTTTTACTATCCGATTCTAGTGTTTTTGGCCTTACTTTCTGTACTGTAGAGTTATTCCTGCTATTTATCCCTTCTCTACAATAACATCTGAAACTAAGGTTTCACTAGTTGAAACTAAAGCTGTTGACTATTTTAACACAGTCACGATATAGAAAACCTCTTTTGAGAGCGTAATTCAGTCACAATTGCAACTTTGATACCGATTGAATGAAAATGGAAACCTGAAGTTTTTAAATCCGACAAAACTAACCGGGTGTCATGTTTGATCATTTTTATAACATTTTGATGATACATTTGAAAGAAATTGCCATTTTGCAACTTAAGAATGATGTTTACGAAAACTCAGACAATTCCAAAGTTATGAAATATGAAAATAAGAAAATAAATTCTTTGAAAATGCATATCTGCGTTATAGCTATGAAGTTCAATGATCATATACTTTTCACTCGGTTGTTAGAATCGAGTCTGTACAAGCTTTTACCTATCTCTATTCCTAATCCAAATTTGCAAACAGCATCTGTCACCATTATTAATAATTTCGACGTTTAATTCAGATTACCCATACACCTGGTACGAGGAGATAACCAGTTCGTCACGATTTTACGCGCTGGCAGCGGTGTACGGAGGAGTGATAATAGGATTGATAGTAGCAGAGATAAAACCTTACTGGAAAGTGAACAAAGAAGATCGTGGTATTTTGTGCTCTAGTCTCGACGACGAATCGCTTGTCGGATATATATTAAGTTTAGGGGTAAGACGTGCCTACAGACGAAATGGCATAGCTTCGCTCCTCCTGGAGCAATTGTTGGCACATGTTACGGCACCCGAACGCTCGACAGTCAAGGTGGTGTTTTTACATGTGTTGTCAAGCAACGCACCAGCGATACTATTCTATCAAAGATGCCATTTTCGGCTCCACAGCTTTCTACCTTATTACTACTCTATCCATGGCAAGTGTAAAGACGGCTTTACTTACGTTCTCTACGTAAACGGAGGCCATGCTCCATGGGGATTATGGGACTGGATGCGCCATGTGGCCGGAGCCATTGTGAGTCTCGGACCCTGCAGAGTGCCGCATTGGATATGGCAGAGACTGCTCTGGGCGGCGACTCTTCTTTCATACCATAGATGATACCAGCTTGTTTAAACCGTCACCATAGTATCTGTATTCAGCATCATCCCTGGTGAAAAAAATTCTCAGAAATTTTTCAGAGATATACATGATGTTTTCGAGCAATTTAGACAGAAATATTCTGTGGCCTATATATGGCCTTGGAAGAACACTCACATTCTTTCGAAACTTCATTCTATAATGAAAATCTAAAAAACTCCTGAGTTTTCAAGTGTCTGATTATTTCTGATCAAGTCAAAATTCATATTTTTCAAGAACTTTATCTTTTATCAAGCATCTGAAGTAATCAGAATCCTGGTATTTCTGTCAATTTATTAACGGTACTGCATTATAGAAAACTAGGATAAATTTGTTAAAAAAAATTGGAGAATTTTTAAGAATTAGTTAAGATTAATTTTTGTCAAATGAAACTGAAAAAATCTGAGGATATGTGTAAAATAATGTTTCCAATAAAACTAAAATTATGATAAATTTTCAAAAATCTTCAAGATACATCAAGGTTTTACCATAAATCTACTGAAACTAATTTTTTCTACGTAAAAATTGAGGTATTTCAACAAAATTCCTACAAATTATTAAATTTTGTCAGAAGTTCTCCAGAAAAACTGAGAAACTGTCGAAAATGCATATTTTGAGTAAATCTGAAAGTTTCTGCAAATAATTTTCACCAGGGATGATATACTTCGTTGAAAGTGGGCGAGGGGGACAGGGGGGCTACTCTAGCTTGAGAAGATGATATACTGCCAAAAATAGTACACCAATACTATACCAAACAATTATTTATTAACGTGTATATATATACACACACACACACACACCATATATATATATATATTACCAATTACGTGGTGCCATCCCGTACTATCGATAACGATTTCATTCTGCATCTAGAGGTAGCCAGATTTTCTTACTTAGCTATTACTATTTAAATTATTAACAATGTAGAGTGTAGTCTGTATTATACATGGCGTTATTATATAACAATGACGAGTAATGTTGATATTCACGCGTCGAAGTCAGGACGTTATTAATCTAAGCAAATCGTGCTTACTATTAAATTTGTATGCATGAAGTTACAAAGAATTTTACATTTATTTAGTATCTACTACCCGAAAGTAGTAATCAGAGTTTCTATTGAGTCGTGCTGGTGGAAAAACATGAAGAAAGAATGTCTGAATATCAACTTTATAATTGAATGAGATTGCTTGCTAATTATAGTGCTGGTATTACAATGGATTTAGAGATCCCTTGAGGGCCTTGGTAAATTTTACCATTGATCTATACCTACTCAAATTTGTACCGTTTGTACTTTGCGTAATTTGGTATGTTTACAATAGTTTATTTAAAACAAGATAATGCACAAAAATTTCTATATTTCCTACTCTACCCTTACTGTATTACAACAACATTGACGAACTTCTCCCAGAAGTGCAGTGAACAGATTAATGAAGCGATGGAAATGAATGTAGCTTCGTTTGTTTCTATAACGTTCAAGGTTTTTGATACGTTATCATTACTGAATACTGATAAACACTTCTCAGAATCAATTGCGAATACACTTCAGAGGCAAATAAGCAAACAGATGGTTCAATAAGAATGTCAGAATAAGATGTGCTTGGTAGAAACACATTTCAGCTGTGGTCAGTTCACCATTGGTTATTCAATTTAATATTTGAAATGAACAAAGTGAGTTTTTTCTCTCGTTTGACTTCGCGTTATATGGCTATATGTATTCATACATGCATTACGTTTATATTTTTATAATGAAAAAAAAAAAAAAACATTGTATTTGATAAATGATAGGGAAAAGAAATGAAATAACGTATGGTATGAGTTGGATTCGTCACTGTGGTAAGAGAATCCTGATTTTGCCACCGTCGCAAATTTTACTTTCAATCAAGTCCTTGTTCACAAAAATGAAACCACTATTTCCGAGCTATTTCTATATTGAAATAAGTGTATTCTCGTGTCGCCTGATTTGTACGCACCTATACCGTACCTGACACAACTACGTACGCGTAGAAACGTTATACATATATTCGCACAGATGTACATATTGTAATAACTTTGTTTATAACGAATGACTTGAAAAATCTAATAATAATTATTATTTGCAAATGATTTTGGCTATTATATTTCATACTTGGTAGTACAAGCCGGAAGGAAGAAAATATGAGTATGCCACACTGTAATAAATGATTAAATATTTATTTTCTATCATCTGTTGTATTGCTCCATTGTCATATTTATAAGGTAAATTTAATTTAGCAATAGTTGGCACTCGTTTGTGAAAATTAATTTTTTTTTTCCAACATTATGCATGGCAAATCTCACATAGTAACGAAATTATAAAATATTAACTTTTCTAATCAGTTATTCTCAAATTTATTACCATTTACTTATCAATTTTGAAAACGTACTTTTTATTGAAAAACATACATGCAATAATATAAATTGTTATTACATTTGCATTAATTTTTAGGATCATGACGTTGTATCTTACTGTCAAACGATTATTTAACATTATTCAAATACCGAAAACTTGATTAGAATACATAGTGCGCCTATGACTTGAGCAATATGACGTCGTATGGGCGATCAGTTGATAGTTTCAGCCTCGGTTACAACCAAGTCTACGAATATAAACGGACAGGAAACTTCGTGCAAGTGTTACACTTTTCTTTTACTACATTGAGTTCTTAGAAATTATAATGTACGTTGAAAAAAAAACTTTTATATTTGAATACGACACGATTACTATATTATATTTTCTGCCTATAGATAGCGTCTTTCATTGATTTGAATTCCAACGGTCAGTATAACACCTCGTTTGCTTTTGGTATCATTATCTGCTGGAGACTAGGATGGAGTTTAAAGATACGAATTAAAGAACGCATTCGGGCGCACGTGAAATCTGATGGTGTTTGCAAATGCTCGATACCATCCTCGCCGATAACTTTGAACATCTGTCCGCTGTCTTTAAAATTGACACTCACGTTATCTGCCATCTTCAAATGATTCCTAATGCCGTTCATTTTACTGGAATGAATCTGAAACATGGAGAAATTGATACCGTTGCGAACTTGTATTTAAATTTCTCTTTTCGTGAATAATTACCGAAGCATTATCTTGTGCATGATTAATGTGTGCTGACTGCAGAGATGACGTTTCACTAGCACGATTCATTATGGATATAGATTTAGTCAATTTTTGATCCAAGACTGTGTACTCCGGAGCTACCGCTGGAATTGTATCCGCTACTGAATTATTTCTTAAAGAACTCTCCGATGTATTTGAGGATAATATGGAAGCCCTGCTATTGTCCGTAGTATTCTGCAATCGATCGTAATTATTTAAACGTGTTCGATGAGTGAATATAAATTAAAACCCTACCAGGTTACAAGGCTTCTGGTTTTTCATTTCCATTATAAAACGCGAGCCTTCTGCAGCCAACTGTAACATTGTCTTCGTCATCGGTTCGTTTTTCTCGCGAAAATCAGATCGAACATACAAAGTTTGATCCAAAAAGCAAAACGGCAGCGAATCGTAGCTATTCAGAGATATTATCGACGCCTTTCGAACCTTATCAACAATATACTCTTTGTTCGAGCATAAATCAATTTCTGATTTAACAATTGAGGACATCAGCTGTTCTTTTGTACAATGAAGTTTTGGCTGCAGCTGAAATTAAACGTTTCACATTAAGCATTTAATTGAGATTTTCAGGATGGTATTAATAAGTTCATGATGCTTCATCATTGTAATAATTTTGCAATCACAAAGCAAAATATATTGTGTTATTAAGAAAAAATAGACCCTAAGATTCTTACATTAGGAATAAGCTCCATAGGTAACCACCTCTCTCCAGAGGGATCGATGATTTCCACAATATCAATTTGAGGATTAGCATGTGTCTGGAATGTCTCAGACTCTTCCTTTTCAGGTTCTGTTTGTTCACGTAGTTTATCGTCAGCTTCTAGTATCAATAATGATTCAAGTGAAAGTAAAAATTCTGCCTGTCCCGGTACAGCTCGAAGTGCAAAGTTAATGAACTTTTGGAATTCTCGTACAACTTCTATTAGCTTATTTTCCCATAACTTGTCGTTAGTTGCCTTAGCCGCAGTTTCGGTTTTCATTAATTGAAGAATATCGTTTGCTTCTATCACCATATTCTTCAGAGCTTGGATTTGTTTCTGTAAATTGAAGTAACGAAAGATTTCGTAAAGTTCTCCTATGCTCAGTTTAATATGTTTACACAATTAAGTACATTAGTTTTTCGATCTACAAAGTAAATGATAGAATTCAAAATAATTAAAGATGTCATCTGGCTGCAGGAAATATGCTGCGCTAACTTAGCTATCGTATTTAATTATAAAAGTTGTTTTTCAAAGTATATTTTACTCTGTATTAGCGCCATATGACAAAAAAAAGTATAACCGCTTGTACGAAAGATTCTACTCCTGTAAATTGATGAGATTCATCTAAAACCGTGACTGAAACGATCAGCTGATCACCCAGTACGATGCCATATTGATCTAACCACGCCCTTTCTTCTTCAGACCCCAATAAGGTCAGACGACGTACCAATGCAACAAAATTCGTGTGTTCATCATACTTTAAGATTATTGCTTTTTATTGAGTAGACAACACAGAAACGAAATTTCCCACAAACCTCGAAACCTAGATGAATTGCATGCTTTTCGGAACTGGCGCGCATACGTTCCAAGCACAGAACATAGGTAACATCAGCAAAATTTTGCATCTCGAGCTCATGTCGCTGTACTTGCAAAGCCTCATTCTTATTTCGTTCCATTTCTTTCATTTTTACATCCGTCTTTGCACGCTCACGTCTGAGCAAATGTAAAAAAAAAATCAGTTTATGTAAAGAGAAAAAATGCATGCTCCATTTTTAAGTTAAAAAATATATGGACAATTCTGTATTCAAAGATTTCGGATTTAAATCAATTGAAGAAAAATTCAATAATTCTTCGCTACATTCCTCAATTCGAAATATTTAAAAACGAATGTCGTGAATCAGTCATTCGATTAGTTGAATCAATCAATGTACCTGATAATTTCGTTAAAATCAGCAACCATATTTTCTTTCTGTATGCGTATGGAATGCTCGAAGTTTTCATAAATAGAAGTGACGACGTAACTTATTTCATCGCGTAACTTCTTCAACATCATTTTCGTCACTTCAATCCTCTCTCTAATTACTACCTTTTGCATCGATTTAGAGCATTTTTGAAAAGCTTCTGCGAGAGCAATCTAAAATACGAAAGTAAGATTGAAAATTACCATAATTTAAAAATCGTCATAAGCTTTTCTTTTATTGCAAAGTTAATAATAATTTTTTAGAAATAGTTCGTTTTAATTCGGACATGAAATCGGACAATCGCAAAAGTAAGTTTTCCAATAAGTTAAGTAAAATTATGAGAAACTAATATTGTTAATTATTACGATAGATGTAATTGTAACCTGGAGGTTCTGCTTAAACTCCTCTTGCAAGTTTTGTATGTATTTCTCATACTTTAGTTGGAGTTCTTGTTCCGCGAGTTGTATAGCTCTTCGTTTTTCGGCCTCAAACATATTGCGGGTGTCTTTGTTATCCTCCTCGTACTTCTTAACCATTTTGTCGTACAACTCATGTTCATATTTTTCCATCGCCTGTTTACCTATTGCTTCATGATCATTTGACGAAAGTTTTAATATGGTTGACTATTTCAAGATTTCGAATTTTGAATATTGTCGGCGGGTGAATTAGGTCCTAAATATGGACGTGGTTGGGGCAATATGGCACCGAAAGTGGTGACCAGCTGATCATTTTAGACAACGTTAACAAATGTCAAGATACAGAAGATATCGTGCAAGCTGTTAGACTTTCGTTGCCTGATGTTAAGTTAGTCTAGAGTATAACATGCGAGGAAACACTGCTTTTACAATTAAATACGACCCCGTTAATGTGGTATTACGACTTCCACCAGATGGCCGCTTCTGAATTTCCCGAAGATTAGTTAAATGATTACAAAAACTGATCTATCGTTTAGTCGCACAGCCCCATCACTTACCTAAAATTCCTTGGTGAGTACATGCTTTGATGCATTTATTCGTTAACGGAGGTACAAGAGCAACTTTTTGAATCAATTGGTCACTAGGTGATATCCAGAGCTCTTCACGTGGTCCTTTTAGTGGAGGTATCACACCCAATAACTTTCTCGAATCTGGATGACCGTGGTCAAAAAACACTTGTGCCATCGACGATCCCATGCGTTCACGTATCTCCGCCTGTACTGGAACTTCATCTTTTATCACCATTTCTAACCGTCGGTATTTCGGATTTGTACGAACTGCAACGTATTTCATCCGTGAAAAATTCAATTTCCCAAATACAGTAGTTTTCACTCTTCAGGCTCGATTATTAGTCAATAAAGAGGCTTATATATTTCCCATAGCAAAAAACGTCCGATTAAGAAGAAATCCTAAAATCACCTAAACAGTTTCAGCACTCAAAAAAAATTGCTTAGCATTTTCAAAAGTGGATAACTGTGAGCACGGATTTCTTGTGAGTCGGATTCCAGTCGAACCGCTAATCCGATTCGAATTACATTTGCACGGGACTCGGTTGTTATCCCAAAGATGTATCAACCGGGGTTTCAACGTAATCACACTCCCTGTTTCGAAACAGCAGTCGCCACAACTTGGTTACTTTCGTTTTGAGATTATGCAAATAGCTTTGCGGAACAATGCAATGATTTTATATTTTTACCTGTCCAGTATCTCCTTTTCTTTTTCTCAATACCACTTACATAAAGTTATGATCATTCTTCAAAAAATTATACCGCTTTCCGAAATACTGTGAGTAACATTGGTGATTTCATTATGTCAATAACACTAGAGGCTAATTTAGTAAGATTACTTCATCATCGGAAATATCAGGCTAAGTATCACTGTGTGATCATGCATCATGCAAGAAAGCGACGAGCTTTTCGGCAGAAACCGGTTCGTTATTAGTTGGAATACTGAATTTAGCGTACTTACACATTTTGCTTCCGGTCAAAACAATTTTGTAATCATCACATATGAAGTTTATACAGAAATGAAGGCTATTGAGTTAATCATATTATTAAACGTATTCAATTTCGTTGTGATTACATTATGGCACTATATTTTTAACCTTTTCTCCAGATAGGTTTGACACTTGATAGATTTAAGGCGCCATGCAACTACAATTATTCAGCTTACCGCCAAAACTGTAGAAATTATTTAATTAGGCCTGCGTAAAGTGAGTAGAAACTAGTGTACTGTGAGAAATGAATGAATAGAAAAAAAATGCAACACTGATTCGAGTGCCATGAAATTACATTGCAGCTCGAATGACAAACTTAGACTGATCATTGTTCCAGGTAACAAATACGCCTGGAACAATACGTCCACAGCCAATTTCAGATAGTACTAGAACAATATTGAAGGATGAAAAATGTTAATTGGAATCTAGAAAAATAAACCTATTTGTGTGAGATTTCTAACATTGTGTTTTGCACATATTGCTTCGCGTAGTCATTTATGGTGAAAACACCCTAATAAAATCAGCCCGTAGAATTTTTTCGGTTTTTTTATTATCATTCGATTAACTCTAAAACTACTCGACTGAACAGATTAGGAATCATAACAGTCCAAGTTGATATAAGAGGACCCAGACATCCTTCTAAAAATGGTCGGAGCGGTTTGGATGCGGATCTCTAGACCCTGAAACGTGAAAATCAAGTGAAAACAGAGCTTTTCATTTTTAAGGTGATTATAATAAATTCTCTTCTTAGAAAACCGGGAAGTTAAAAACTATAAAAAGATTAAATAATACGTTACCACAGGTTTTTATACAACAATTGCGTAACAATTTGAAATATATGTAGTTCTATAATTCATCTTGCTTCGCCCATTTCGGATAAATTGTGAATCAACTAATTAAACGATTCTTTGTGTTCGTTTAATTTCGAATATTTGACAAATAAAGAAATGGGGAATACCCTTTCAACCCGCCAATCGCGTCCGTGGCGAACATCAATCAGTGCCACACGTGATCAAATGTATTTATCTTTATAAGCCGTATGGCTAGCAACAGTGGCTTATCAGTTTGGTGGAGGCACTTCAAGTCAATGAATCCGACGCCCCATTGGCCCTTTCCGTTCGACTGAGTCCATGATTAGTCGAATACCTGGGGCATGGTGCGCGTGGCGAAAAGGCGGTGCGACAGCGACAGAAGGATCAAAGAACAGCAAGAGCTGTCAACGGAGTTTCAAAAATTATCTTATCTGTGTAGAGGGTGATTTACTTTGGTACAAGTTTCATTTTGGTTTACAGACGCTACTTATAAAGTTTATTTCACAGTTAGACGCTATCGAAAAGTATGCGCATAGTACATTGCACGTGAAATCAGGTATACCCGCCGTTTACAATGCAAAATTGGTTAAGTATTGTCGGTCGAAAACTTTGCTCCAACAACGATAACAAGCAGGTGCAGAAAATTCACTGTATCTTTCGGAAATAACATGACAGCTATTGATTGAACACACGCACAGTAAGTACCTGAAACATTCATTATTATCAATAATACCACCTATTTGGGTAAATCCCAAGTAGTAACGAACTTTGATCTGTCATCAAATTGTTAAACACTTCCATTCGTAAATTCTGCTAAGGATTAGTTTTGTTGTTGAATCACATACAAATTAAATGTTCAAAACTCAGTAATAAGATTTATAAATATCGTGAGATTTATAAATGAGATTAGATCGTATTGAATAGTATTTGTCAGTTTTTTACGAGACTTGAAAAACTGGTTATTCCAACGCCTGAAGTTGATGAAAGAATTATTCTCATATGAGCGATAATAGCTGAAATGAAAACATAGCCAATTCAAGGTAATTTACAATAAATACGATGCAACGTGTGTTAGAATTTTGGAATGAAAAATTTTCCCTCCGTTTTGATAATAATGTGTAAAGTGAAAGAATTGATTAACTTGGGTTAGCAAATAATTGAGAATCGATTAACTTACCACTATTTTTTTTTTTCTTTGTTTTTGTGATTGAATTGAAACTTGATCATTGTTCATTAACTAGCATTGTTTCTATTACTAGGGTCAAGCAGCCGCAGAAATAATTTATACAAGAGCATGTATATTCTGAATCCAGAAAGAAAGGTGTATTAAAGAGAATATTATAATGGCTGTTTCCGACCCACATGCTGCATTTAACTACCCAACTGATCAGGATAACTATGAAACAAGTGTGCATTCTTATAACCATCAAAACCCCGAGGAAACGTGTTCGATAAGTGCGACCGAAGATGAGACGAATGAAAATGCGCTAGAATTGACTAAGAACGAGGAATTGGCAAAATTAAAAGCGGAGAAAAAAGGGGCTAAGAAAAAACGGCAGAAAGAAAGAAAGAAAGTAGAAAAGGCTAATAACAGTTGCGATGCAGAGAATAAAAACAATATAACGGCGCAGTCAAAAATAAGTTTGAACTCCGTTTTAAGTTGTAAGACTAGCAAGACTAAAACTGCTGATAATGCATCGAATGAAAAGGTAGAAATTATTGATAAAGAAGAGGAAGCTGACGACGAATTTTTGGACTTGAATGCTGCGTTTGTTAAAGTCTCTGTAAAGCAGAATAAACATATCACTCTAAACAAACTGACCGTCTCTAAACCAAACAAAGTTAATCGACCTGAAGCTATTGTGAGTTGATTATTCTATTCATTGATGTATAGTTTTTTCAACAATATTTTGTTGAGATATTTCTCCTGTTGATAATTTTTCATAGGAAAGTTCTGCCTCGTTGCCCCAGTCCGGTAAACTGGACATGAGCAAAGCAAATCATGATACGGCTGAAATATTGGGCATTCAAAGCTGCAAACTTGTTCTTGTCGATAAAGATTTTCATCGAGCAGTTAAGATTCTGACTCGGGCCATTCTCCTTGCTCCAGATGACCCTCGCCATTATATTAATCGCAGCTACTGCTACCTCAGACTTGGTCAATATACTGCGTGAGTATCTGATTATAATATGTCAATAACGTTTCAGCTTTTGCATCAAAGTTTTCCACGAATAGTGACAAAAATTCTCCGAAAGTTTTCATAATTGTATTCAGAAAGCTTCTCAGAAATATACCTACTATGTTCTTGGACAGTTTTAAAAAAAATTCCTCAACATTTCTGGAAAAGTTTGATTTATTCTCGTCTTACAAGATAGAAGTCTGGTATTTACATAGCTAGCTGTACACGCACCTGATATTTTAGGGGCTAACACCACTGTAAAAACAAAAGAACAGCGCTTTTTTGGCCGTTTTTTTTGGGACTGAAAGAAAGATAATAAAATAATAAAATTTTAGGAAGTTATTAAGCACATATTTAAATATAATACAAAAAATTATTATCAAAAAATTTTTGAAAAATGGGGGCACTGGAGCTATCTCTGCAAGACATGTTGAATTCTGCGGCATGCAGCGTTACTGGTGCAAATTTGAATCTAGAAGCAAAAAAAAACTACTTAATCCACACTTATACAACTAGAGACATATGTGGGGATTTTAAAAATATTGAATTTTCTGTAATTGTACGAGTATATGAATGAACATGTTCAATTTTCGACCAAAGAAAGGGCACTTATTTCTTAATAAATAATGTTTAAATTAACTTAGTGAACATCTCCTATGTATTTCTATAACTATTAATATATAGATAAGTGATTTTTTGTTTCGAAACTCAAATTTGCACCAGTTACACTGCATATCGCATGTCTCGTGAGAATGGCTCCAGTGCCACCGTTATTGTATATTTTTTAATAATAATGTTTTCTATTATACTTAAATATTTGCCTAATAACCGCCTCAAATATTATTATCGTGTCACCTATTCTTCCATCCAAAAAAAATGATTAATGATTTATTACTTCATTTTATTCACAAATGAAATTGCTACAAATCCTCTGATACAGATTTTCACATGAGCTCGTCAGTTGTCAAAAAACATCAAATGTGTAACATCTCTACGAGTTGTAGATGATAAACTCACGATTCTGTAAAGAATACTACCTAGTTTGTAGAGAATTTGTTTAAGGGGACATACAGACCTTAAGTTGTGACATGTAATATTATAGAAGACTGCATCGCAAAATGAGTTTTATTTTTCTACTTTTTGTGTTCAAGTATCTTATTGGACAAACTTCCCAAAATATTTTTATCCCCTAATGTATGTTACAACTGCATCCGTTATGTTATTCATAATTTTTATATTTTGATTATCGATTGTTTTCCAAGGCACTCATTATGGCTGTGTTTTTCGATTTTTAAACAAGAACTAAATTTCTGAATACTATTGGTAGAAACGTGCAGGATAATCAAATTTGATAATGTGCGAAGTTGTAAGTTCAGCAGTTGCTGATTGTTAGTAAGCGCAGACGAAATCCTGGCAAATCATAATTTCGAGAGAAACTCTCTTCAAGAGGTGAGCTTTTTTTTTGTTTAATTCCATGTATTATGAACGCACGCTTTCTAGAACGCTTCAGCAGCATACATTACTTTCCGGTACTAGATACTTCATTGGTAACAAATCGTTTGTACCGTCTTTCCATATTTCAAGCCTCTCATAAAACTTCCATGTTTCAACGTTTTTTTTTTTTTCTGCATCAAAGGGGTTCGATCAGCTTCAGTTACAATCAGGAACTTTCATGCAACAAATTATCTCTGTTTCATATCTGCATAAAGTAAATTATTTCAAAATAATTCAGTAATATTTTTTTAATTCCGTTAAGACGTATGCTTGTAAAAGTTTTATGTAATTGAATTTAGGTGTTTTCGATATATATTTATAGTCACGCAGTAGCACAAGTGACGTCACACAGTACTCTTTGTTTGAAGAATAAACGAAGCAATATTCCCAAATTATTTTACCCCAAATTACTAAAATATACGATCAAAAAATTTCATAAAACATTCCAATCTTGAAACCTCTGTCTTAAAGGAGGACGAAGTTAGTAACATTATTGTAACGATGCATGTTTAGGAAAAATCGTTACTTCGCACCTTATATATGTCTGAAATTTAGTAAATCGTGATAAGCAAAACATGATCTTATTTTTAAATCCGACTCCTTGAAAGTTGTTCTAAAATTGTGCAATAATGATTTTTTCCGTGATGTTTTGTTACGTTGATGTTACTTACCAGTCTTATCAGTTTGGTAAAATCTCTACCGAAGTCTATTATAATTATCATGCATCAGGATGTGGTTGCTAATCAGTGTATGACTAATAAAGAGCTTAGCAGTTTTCAATTCTAAAATTAAACATCTACAATGACTCAAGAGCATGGTCATCCACACGAGTCGTGCCTTTTAAGTCAAAAGTCAGGAAAGAAAAACCATTTGTAAAATCTTCAGCAATGTTGTTTGCACCAAACTGGTAAATACAAAAACAATGGTATCACTAGGACACAACGGAAATGAATCTGTACAAATTTTCGAAAATGTTTATTATTAATCCGGATGTTCAAAATGATCCAACTCAGGTATTTTTTTATCCAGTTTTAATGTTTTAAGGCTCATTCTACTCCCTGCTGTCTCAGTCCCCACCAATTTTATGAAGACCATTCGAGAAATCTTCCATTATTCCATAGCTGAAACGAGCAAATTTAGTTGCTGATAAACATCTACTGTACCATACTTACAGAAATATATTATTATTCGTTACAGAGATAAATTTTTTCCAGTTTTCTTTAGGTAATATCTGAAAATCTGTATTGGGAATAAAATAAGCACAATAACATTGGATTCGAATAAGAAAACACCAAAGCTTAATCAATTTGACTGATTTTGGTATAAAACATATTAGTCAAATTGTTAATATCTTAGCATGTGTTATTCGATTTTGCTCAGAATTATTTTCACTACATAATAGTGATGTTGTTTCATTCGCGATCACAATGATTGGCACAAATAACATTGCTGAAGATGTGATGTCTTTTTTTTTCTTTTCTGAACTTCTTATTTAAACGATACAGCGCATTCATCTTTAGGTCCATTTCTACACAATTGGGACAAAAATTGACCTGCATTTTGAACAATAAAGTAACATCTGGCCTTGATGAAAATATATTCTCTATTGATGAGTAGAGTCGGCTCCCCATTTATAAAGCCTCTACCATTTACGAATTACCTTGTCACTGTAATATAACGGAACATATTGTTTATTATTTTATGGCTCAGTACCAAAACCATCACTTACAAATTGTTCAATATTTGCAGTCTTTCTGAAATTGAATAATATCATTTACAGAGCACTGAACGACGCTCAATTTGTGAAAAAGAATGTGCGGACAATGGAACAATCTATAAAGGCTCTTGCCCGCGAAGGGCAAGCCTTGCGTGGATTAAAAGTAAGCTGTAATAAATGCTTGGATTTAATTTACAAAACAAAACATTGTAAAAAAATTACCATTTTGCAATTTACGAATGACTTTGAATGGCTTGAGTTTCCAAAATATGAATAAGTTTTGCTTTATTATGGTTCACTGAATTCCAGGCAATTCTAAAGTTACAGAATAACGGTTTTTCCTAAAAACGCATCGTTGACATAATGTTACGATCTCCAATTTCATATTGAATCTGTTTTCTTATTGCGTGTTAATTTCTCTTTTTCGTAGCAATACCATGAAGCAGAGAAGTGTTTTGAAGAATTATTGAAGCTAGATCAACGAATTGACTGGGTACTCGGAGAATTGGTTCTGGTACGGTTGATGCAACTTACAAGTATGGGTTTTTCTAAAATGGACTCTCTTAAGGCTCTGCAACAATGTTCATCTGTTACTGTGAGTAGATGATATTTATCAAAGTAAGGATTTTTCTGTTTTTTTTTTTTTTTTCATAATTTCGTTGTAACCAGCGTTGTTTTTTTTTCTTTGGTTTTTTCTTTTTTCATTGATTTATCTCCTATCGATCCAAGGATGCAGTGACATTGTTGACATCAGGAAATATAAGTAGTTCAGAATTAGAGAGTAATATTAATACGCCCGAGATCCAAAATTGCGATGGCGACGAAGTTTATTTTTCTGACGACGAATCAAGTAGCACAATTTTATTATCCAAACTGATATCTGATATATCATACAAATCTAGTTATTATAAAAATCTACGATCCCAACCATTTTCCTCCTCTAAGTGAGTATTGGTTTCTAATTCATTGTTTCTCTTTTTCTTTTTTCTTTTTTCTTTTTTGCTTTTTTTTTTAATTCTTAATTTGTATTTTTGTTTTGTTACCTTGCAATTTTGTTTAGGGCCCAAGAGTTTTGTAGTAGCTTGGAAAGATCTTTGAAGAGTAGCATTTCTATGGAATCCCTTCAGCGAACCAATGACAATGATCAGTGGGAAGTTCAGGGTAACTCGAAATCACTAATGAGCACTTATAAACCTCAAAAACCAAAAGTTATAGCAAATGATAGCAGTACCATTTGGGTTGGCAATATCGAAAAGAATGTTACAGACCTTAAATTACGGGAATTATTTTCAAGGCAAGCAATTTTTCTCTCAGCCTAGGGCTGTGCGATTAATTGGTTACTCGTAGACTTCAGTGATTTGTTTTACGGGTTCATCGATGAATCAATTAATTGAAAGAGAACTATTTCAAAAAGACAGTTGATTAATTAATTTATTGAACAATGGTTACTTAAAAGACCAATACACTGATTAATCGGAGGAACGATTAATCGAATTTCCATTGCTCGATAACCTAACCATCGATGGAAAAAAACAATCATTTGAACTTTTCGATTACTTGATTAAATACACAGCTGTAATTCTTGCTAAACTTCAACTCATCACATTATTAATCTGTTTATCGAATTTTTTATTCTAGATTTGGCTCTATAAATTACATTCGAAGATTCCCGGATAAACGTTTCGTGTTCATTGATTTCAATAGTAAAAAAGCTGCAACGAAAGCGTTAAATAGCATGATAAATTTTCAAGTCAACGGGATACAATTACCAGTGAAACCATCCACAGGTTCTCTGACAAATAAATGAGGAATGCATTTATTATTATATCAATAACAGGATTTACCTTCAATTTAAATATTTCATATTCAGCATATACGGCACCTGATTTGGAATGCGAAATCTGGGGGAAAAAAAACTGATTTTATTTTTAATATTTGTATGCTTACGTTGTACGATGTCAAATCAAGTTTTCGTATGATGACGTGTGACATTTTTAATTCATTATACATATTCATATTTTCAGCCAATACTGCAGAAGGAATTTATCAAATATATTACAGCCTTCTCAGTTTAATAGGTTTTCATGGTTTGTTTTATTTTTATTCTACTTTTCTTACTTATTTGACTTAGATTATTTGGATTGCTTGAAAATAAGTAAAAACTGTTACTTCGAGTAATTGTATGAAAAAGAGACAGCACTCTGAAATAGGAATGTGCCGGATATCCGTTAACCATCCGGTATCCGGCCGGATTATCGGATAGCAATAATCTGTTCAGAAGATAATTATACTATTACTCAAGATGATAGAAATGGAAAAAAATTAAAGTGGACAAAACTGAAATAAGTAGGAAATGAAGATTCTCAGTTTCACACTTCAATTTAGGTAACCTTACTTTAAAATCCAGAATTTGGCGATTTTCTCGTACCAGATACCGGATATCCGGTATCCCGGAAGAAAAACAAATCGCTATCCGGCACATCCCTACGCAAAAGTCTGACTATGGATAAAAATATGAAGCAACAATTTCAGTATTTCAAATATTTGAAAATCAACTTGTATCTCATAAGTGCCGCACGAAAATTTTCAAATATCATCTAGAACACACAAGATTTCCCTTACGATGTGATATTATCATTATAAATTTTATACTTGAAGTGGTATTTTATAAGCTGTAATATAAATGGAAATAAGAACAGTTATCTTTTGCATAATTTATTTCAGAACTTCCTAGAATACTGTAAACAATAGTTTTTACAAAGTAGAAGCTTACAGAAAAAATGGCAGTTATTACTCTCAACAACGCGTATGAAGATAAGAAATCGAAATATTGTACGACATCATTTATTAATTCAGATATATATTGGTAATTCAATAAGTCTGAATCTTCTTTAAAAATATACGTTTTATCAATTGACTCATTCGCAGAATAATCAACCGGAAATTCCATTAAATACACGATACATTTGCAAATTCTGCAGTAAAAATATCCTGACAAGTCATTCTTATCAATTTTTCTTTGTTGATCCTGGTGCTTGGGTCAATGGTAAGGGGTTGAAATGCTTTGGCCGTGTCTGAAAGGTAGAAAATTAATAATATATAGATAATTCCGTGCAAGGCAAGTAGCAACTTTCCTACTTTTAAAACTTGAAGGATATGCGACAGTCATGAGATAAAGCTTTGAATTTTTGAACAGAAAGGTGCATAAAATTGCTGTTGTAAATCGTACTGGATTATTGGGTGCATGTTTACTTTTTTTACTGGTGGTTTGTTACAAACTGCTGTGAAGTGATTTAGCATTCCACAATTCTCACATCGCTGTCCCCATGCAGGGCACTGCATCGGCTCATGGCACGTATTGCAATTAGCGCAGTTCGACGTTTTGTTATTTAGATAATTATCCGCCGCATTGTGAGACGGTTTTTGCTGAAGTTCTTTTGGCATACACAATTTGGAAATTGATTCAGTTTGTTGACACACCTCCCACATCTCGACGGCTCGGCTAAGGGACAAATCTTTTTCCTCGAAAAGAAATTTCCTCAGTTCCTTGTTCTTTACATCTAATATAATTTTGTCTCTTATCAGGCTTTCTGTTAAACCACCAAAGTTGCAAGTACTTGCTTTTTTCTGTAATCATGAAATACAAGTTTTACAATTAGCTTTTAAAATGCGTCGAGTTTTGCTGTTCGACCCACAAACTCAGCAAACCGTATTTCGGAGAAATTATTCAACTATAGAACAGGATGGTTCAAGATCACCTGAAGTGCTCAGCTAAGTGTAACTGTTTATTCGTTCTCCCAAACGATTCTTTGTAACATACCTTCAAAGTTTGCACGTAGTGTGGAATAGTCTCTGAATGTTGTCTTACGCTCGAAAAAAAGATGTATCGATCATGCACCTCAGTTTTTCTTGGTGAAAAGTGATTTTCAAATTTTTCTATTAGTATTTCCACATTTTCCTCATCGTCCGGATCGTCGAAAGTAAAGTTTTTCAAAACTGTCAAGCCGACAGGACCGATAAAATTCAAAAGCATGCTGGCCCTCATATCTGCTGGCTTATCAGCGTTGCCTGAAGCTTTCAGAAATATAAGAAACTGCCGTTTCCAGTCTTTCCAGTTTTCATCCATTGCACCTACAGAACTCAATTCCGGCGGTCGTCGTGCATGTTCCATTTCTCAACTATTACGTCTCTGGTAAGAAAGATTATAACAAGCTCTACAAATTTTTATACTCGGTACAGTGATTTTAAACCATTGCTTGTCGCTAAATGGTAATGGCCAATTTTATTCCGTATTTTTCGTCAAATTTAGAGAAACTAAATCCCAATTATTAGTCTTCAGTTCAAAAGAATTTTTTCGCATGTAAGTTATATGAAAAAACATTCTGGGCGATCTCATCCTCGGAGGATTCAAAGAAAGCATTAAAATTCTTTAGTTATTTGCCAATTTCTCAGTTGACTTAAAAAATACGCAATTCTAAAGGAACATCCTCTTTATTGCTGAAATTTTATTTCGGCACTCTAGAAAAGTATATTTTTTTTTAATAACCATAGCTTATGTATTAATATTACATACATTTGGAAATATGAATTTTAAAAAACATTTCACAAACATATCAGACATATCAATAAAAATGTTCAATTTTGAAGAATATTATGAATAAATTTTCCACAAATATTTCTTGAAAAAATTCAAAAAATTATTCAAAAGCAACTTGTCAAAGTGTTCAGAAATATATTTGTTTTCAATAATTTAACACGTTGAGCGCCACGCGTATTTCTAAGACAATCCCGTTCAGGCCACGCGCGCCGCTGTCAGCCACCGATAAGTCTAGTGTCAGCCACCGATGGCTGACGCGGCCTAAACGGAAAGTCTAGTGTCAGCCACCGATGGCTGACATGGCGCTCAACGTGTTAAAAACAGCTGCTTGTGTCAATAGCAGCCTAATAGCAGCCCATGTAAGCTGTCTAATGTCTCAGTAATTAGAGGTGCCAACAAAACCGCAATATACCTATATGAGGATTTTTATTCATCATTGCTAAACAGCAATCTACTGCACAAACAGTTCCTATGAACAAAAATCACCTTCAATTGATGAATCAAGCTGAGTTATTCCTTTACTGTGGACACGCTTCTGCTGGCACAAGCGATGTCATCAAACACAAATTGACGACTGTGCATCCCACAAAGAGACTCAAGTAACAATGTATCACGTCAGTACAGGGGGTTTCCCCTTCTCGTATTGGCAAGGACCGCGACTCAAGCGACATCTGATGTTTACATTAAATCATGCTCGAAAATTGTGGGTATACATCAGATATGTGTAAAAAATAAAAAGCCGCGATAAAAAAATTGCGTTAAAATTTATAAGCATTGTGAATAAAAAATTTGATAGTATTCCTGAAAGAAAAAATTCTGTAGAACTTTTCATGATGAATAAAGTAAGCATAAACATTGAAACAAATATCAAATACTATTATTTTAGCATAGGGTGACGTTAACCGATGAAATCCAAACAAATAATACGTGACAGGTACAATAACAAACATCAGAATAATAGTAAAATCATTTTTGCAACACCTGCATGGAAAGTCCATTTTTATGCACCATTTTCACGCACCGAAAGTAGTCTTTTATACACATGTGCGGGAAAAACTTTCGCGAATTGCTAGCGGTGTGAGAAAAAAATCTTCGCACATTGCCGGCGGTATAAGATAAACCTTCGCACGTTGCTAGCGGTCTGCGAAAAAGACGGTCGCGCTTTTGTCCACAGTTGCGCATTTTGCAAACAGCTGCACTAGCGCCACCAATGGAATAGTTTGTCACTCTATGCCGTGCTCGACATCGTCACTGAACAGACATCGTGCCGTGGTTTCGTGTGAATATAATCGTGTATGTCGGACTTTCCAATACAGGTGTACCAAAAAATAGAGTTCGATACACGCGCGAAAGTTAACAATGCCTATCTCGCGTGAATGCGCCACACTCGCCCTTCCACTCGTCTACGGTTCGTCTCCGGGTTCGTGCTGCGCCTTCACGCTTGTGCGGGCATTGCCACCTTCGCGCACTAGTATCGAACAACACTATTTGAAAATACTTCATGTTGTGTAAAACTAATATTGCGCGATATGTTTGATTATATATCGGACATTCTTATACAACCAAAGACCTTTGTGACCGACGCATTTTTGATTTAGCTGAAATTTTTTTTGACGGGTTCTATATCGAAAAAATAGGGATACGTATTCGAGGATTTTTTTATTTCACATATTTCGTAAAATAGAGGGGATTGAAAATTTGATAATTTGGTATTTTTTGGCTTGGAAGACTCATTGCACTTTCAAAAATTCATAACGCCGGTTCTATTTGAGCTGGAAAGTTCGTTTTTTACATCTCAAAGCCAATAAAATGAATTTTATTACAACGATTCTTTCATCAACGATCATTCCGAAATTTATACTGTTATAAACAATTAACATGTTTCAATCGATTTTTAACAGTTGCCCCAACCTCGTAGCGAGTTCTTAGCACAACCATCGTATTCTACGTCAAATTTTTTATCCATAAAGTATTTTTAATTGATGGAGAAATTATTATTACTGTAGGAAAAGAATTAATTTATCTACCGCGGCACGTCACGTCGGCGCGCGGGGAATTCCAATGCACGCCCTTTTACCTTGCCTCGTATCCGTTTCCTCTGTAATATAAATGATGACTCTGTATTTTTAACTGAATATTATTATTCATTAGCATATAAGACTTTATAAAAAATTTAACAAAAAAATAATAAAATAAGTAATATCATTGTGGCAAATAAAAAATTAATTTACCAAGATTTTAATACATTAATATTAGTTATTAAACACCGCGTTCTGCATTACTTCACACAATATTTACATTCACTTTTAATATGTATAGTATTATTCGTTTAAAAATTTGCACAATCGTTTTTTTTTTTTGGACACAATGAGAATTGCTTTGCTTCCAATTCTTCAGGAAAGGTTGGAACCACACAAATTTTCAAGAATAAATGTAAATATTGTACGACGTACTGCAGGACGAGGTACTTATTAACTAAAAATAATGTATTGAAATCTTGATAAATTGATTTTTTATTTGACACAATAATATCTTGTATTTGATTATTTTTTTGTTACATTTTTTATAAAGTCTTATTTGCTGTTGAATATTATTATTCAATTGAGAATATACAGTAATCATTTATATTACAGAGGAAAAAGATACGAGGCAAGATAATGAGGCGTGCAATGGAATTACCCGCACGCCGACGTGACGTGCCGCGGTAGATAAATTAATTCTTTTCCTACAGTAATAATAATTTCTGCATCAATTGAAAATACGTTATGGATTAAAAAATTTCACGTAGAATACGATGGTTGTGCTAAGAACTGCTATGAGGTTGGGGCAATTGTTAAAAATCGATTGAAACATATTAATTTTAGCAATACCATGAAGCAGAGAAGTGTCTTGAAGAATTATTGAAGCTAGATCAACGAATTGACTGGGTACTCGGAGAATTGGTTCTGGTACGGTTGATGCAACTTACAAGTATGGGTTTTTCTAAAATGGACTCTCTTAAGGCTCTGTAACAATGTTCATCTGTTACTGTGAGTAGATGATATTTATCAAAGTAAGGATTTTTCTGTTTTTTTTTTTTTTTTTCATAATTTCGTTGTAACCAGCGTTGTTTTTTTTTTTTCTTTGGTTTTTTCGTTTCTCATTGATTTATCTCCTATCGATCCAAGGATGCAGTGACATTGTTGACATCAGGAAATATAAGTAGTTCAGAATTAGAGAGTAATATTAATACGCCCGAGATCCAAAATTGCGATGGCGACGAAGTTTATTTTTCTAACGACGAATCAAGTAGCACAATTTTATTATCCAAACTGATATCTGATATATCATACAAATCTAGTTATTATAAAAATCTACGATCCCAACCATTTTCCTCCTCTAAGTGCGTATTGGTTTCTAATTCATTGTTTCTCTTTTTCTTTTTTCTTTTTTTTTTTAATTCTTAATTTGTACTTTTGTTTTGTTACCTTGCAATTTTGTTTAGGGCCCAAGAGTTTTGTAGCAGCTCGGAAAGATCTTTGAACAGTAGCATTTCTATGGAATCCCTTCGGCGAACCAATGACAATGATCATTGGGAAGTTCAGGGTAACTCCAAATCTCTAATGAGCACTTATAAACCTCAAAAACCAAAAGTTATAGCAAATGATAGCAGTACCATTTGGGTTGGCAATATCGAAAAGAATGTTACAAACCTTAAATTACGGGAATTATTTTCAAGGCAAGTAATTTTTCTTTCAGCCTAGGGCTGTGCGATTAATTGGTTACTCGTAGACTTCAGTGATTTGTTTTACGAGTTCATCGTTGAATCAATTAATTGAAAAAGAACAATTTAAAAAAGACAATTGATCAGTTAATTAATTGAGCAAATGGTTACTTGAAAGGCCGATACATTGATTAATCGGAGGAACGATTAATCGAATTTCCATTGCTCGATAACCTAACCATTGATGGAAAAAACAATCATTTGAACTCTCCGATTATTTGATTAAATACACAGCCGTAATTCTTACTGAACTGCAATTCATCACATTATTAATCTGTTCATCAAATTTTTTATTCTAGATTTGGCTCTATAAATTACATTCGAAGATTACCGGATAAACGTTTCGTGTTCATTGATTTCAATAGTAAAAAAGCTGCAACGAAAGCGTTAAATAGCATGATAAATTTTCAAGTCAACGGGATACAATTACCAGTAAAATCATCCACAGGTTCTCTGACAAATAAATGAGGAATGCATTTATTATTATATCAATAACGGGATTTACATTCAATTTAAATATTTCATATTCAGCATATACGGCACCTGATTTGGAATGCGAAATCTGGGGGAAAAAAAACTGATTTTATTTTTAATATTTGTATGCTTACGTTGTGTGATGTAAAATCAAGTTTTCGTATGATGACGTGTGACATTTTTAATTCATTATACATATTCATATTTTCAGCCAATACTGCAGAAGGAATTTATCAAATATATTACAGCCTTCTCAGTTTAATAGGTTTTCATGGTTTGTTTCATTTTTATTCTACTTTTCTTACTTATTTGACTTAGATTATTTGGATTGCTTGAAAATAAGTAAAAACTGTTACTTCGAGTAATTGTATGAAAAAGAGACAGCACTCTGAAATAGGGATGTGCCGGATATCCGTTAACCATCCGGTATCCGGCCGGATTATCGGATAGCAATAATCTGTCCAGAAGATGATTATACTATTACTCAAGATGATAGAAATGGAAAAAAATTAAAGTGGACAAAACTGAAATAAGTAGGAAATGAAGATTCTCAGTTTCACACTTCAGTTTAGGTAACCTTACTTTAAAATCCAGAATTTGGCGATTTTCTCGTACCGGATACCGGATATCCGGTATCCCGGAAGAAAAACAAATCGCTATCCGGCACATCCCTACTCAAAAGTCTGACTATGGATAAAAATATGAAGGAACAGTTTCAGTATTTCAAATATTTGAAAATCAACTTGTATCTTATAAGTGCCGCACGAAAATTTTCAAATATCATCTAGAACACACAAGATTTCCCTTACGATGTGATATTATCATTATAAATTTTATACTTGAAGTGGTATTTTGTAACCTGTAATATAAATTGAAATAAGAACAGTTATCTTTTGGCTAATTTATTTCAGAACTTCCTAAAATACTGTAAAAAATAGTTTTTACAAAGTAGAAGCTTATAGAAAAAATGGTAGTTATTACTCTCAACAACGCGTATGAAGATAAGAAATCGAAATATTGTATGACATCATTTATTGATTCAGATATATAGTGGTAATTCAATAAGTCTGAATCTTCTTTAAAAATACACGTTTTATCAATTGACTCATTCGCAGAATAATCAACCGGAAGTTCCATTAAATACACGATACATTTGCAAATTCTGCAGTAAAAATATCCTGACAAGTCATTCTTATCAATTGTTCATTGTTGATCCTGGTGCTTGGGTCGATGGTGAGGGGTTGAAATGCTTTGGCCATGTCTGAAAGGTAGAAAATTAATAATATGTAGATAATTCCGTGCAAGGCAAGTAGCAACTTTCCTACTTTTAAAACTTGAAGGATATGCGACACTCATGAGACAAAGCTTTGAATTTTCGGACAGAAAGGTGCATAAAATTGCTGTTGTAAATCGTACTGAATTATTGGGTGCATGTTTACTTTTTTTACTGGTGGTTGGTTACAAACTGCTGTGAAGTGATTTAGCATTCCACAATTCTCACATCGATGTCCCTCTGCAGGGCACCGCATCGGCTCATGGCACGTATTGCAGTTACGGCAGTTCGACGTTTTGTTATTTAGTTTATTATACGCGGCATTGTGAGACGGTTTTTGCTGAAGTTCTTTTGGCACATGGAATTTGGAAGCGGATTCATTTTGTTCACGGCTCTCCCATATCTCGACGGCTCGGCTAAGGGACAAATCTTTTTCCTCCAAAAAAATTTTCCTCAGTTCCTTGTTCTTCACATCTAATATAATTTTGTCTCTTATCAGGCTTTCTGTTAAACCACCAAAGTTGCAAGTACTTGCTTTTTTCTGTAATCATGAAATACAAGTTTTACAATTAGCTTTTAAAAGGCGTCGAGTTTTGTCTGTTCGACCCACAAACTCAGTAAACCGTATTTCGGAGAAATTATTCAATTATAGAACAGGAAGGTTCAAGATCACCTTAAGTGCTCAGCTAAATGTAACTGTTTATTCGTTCTCCCAAACGATTCTTTGTAACGTACCTTCAAAGTTTGCACGTAGTGTAGGATAGGCTCTGACTGTTGTCTTACGCTCGAAAAAAAGATATACCGCTCGTGCACCTCAGTTTTTCTTGGTGAAAAGTGATCTTCGAATTTTTCTATAAGTATTTCCACATTTTCCTCATCGTCCGAATCGTCGAAAGTAAAGTTTTTAAAAACTGTCATGCCGACAGGACCGATCAAATTCAAAAGAATGTTGGCCCTCACATCTGATGGCTTATTAGCGATGCCTGAAGCTTTCAGAAATATAAGAAACTGCCGTTTCCAGTCTTTCCAGTTTTCATCCATTGCACCTCCGGAACTCAATGCCGGCGGTGGTCGTGCATGTTCCATTTCTCAACTATTACCTCTCTGGTAAGAAAGATGATAACAAGCTCTACAAATTTTTATACTCAGTACAGTGATTTTAAACCATTGCTTGTCGCCAAATGGTAATGGCCAATTTTATTCAGTATTTTTCGTGAAATTTAGAGAAACTAAATCCCAATTATTAGTCTTCAGTTCAAAAGAATTTGTTCGCATGTAAGTTATATGAAAAAACATTCTGGGCGATCTCATCCTCGGAGGATTCAAAGAAAGCATTAAAATTCTTTAGTTATTTGCCAATTTCTCAGTTGACTTAAAAAATACGCAATTCTAAAGGAACATCCTCTTTATTGCTGAAATTCTATTTCGGCACTCTAGAAACGTATATTTTTTTTCAATAACCATAGCTTATTTATTAATATTACATACATTTGGAAATATGAATTTTAAAAAATATTTCACAAACATATCAGACATATTAATAAAAATGTTCAATTTTGAAGAATATTATGAATAAATTTTCCACAAATATTTCTTGAAAAAATTCAAAAAATTATTCAAAAGCAACTTGTCAAAATGTTCAGAAACATATTTGTTTTCAATAATTTAAAAACAGCTGCCTGTGTCAATAGCAGCCTAATAGCAGCCCATGTAAGCTGTCTAATGTCTCAGTAATTAGAGGTGCCAACAAAACCGCAACATATATCAGGATCTTTATTCGTCATTCCGAAACAGCAATCTACTGCACAAACAGTTCCTATGAACAAAAATTACCTTCAATTGATGAATCAAGCTGAGTTATTCCTTTGCTGTGTACACGCTTCTGCTGGCACAAGCGATGTCATCAAACACAAATTGACGACTGTGCATCCCACAAAGAGACTCAAGTAACAATGTATCACGTCAGTACAGGGGGTTTCCCCTTCTCGTATTGGCAAGGACCGCGACTCAAGCGACATCTGATGTTTACATTAAATCATGCTCGAAAATTGTGGGTATACATCAGATATGTGTAAAAAAATAAAAAGCCGCGATAAAAAAATTGCCTTCAAATTTACAAGCATTGTAAATAAAAAATTTGATAGTATTCCTGAAAGAAAAAATTCTGTAGAACTTTTCATGATGAATAAAGTAAGCATAAACATTGAAACAAATATCAAATACTATTATTTTAGCATAGGGTGACGTTAACCGATGAAATCCAAACAAATAATACGTGACAGGTACAATAACAAACATCAGAATAATAGTAAAATCATTTTTGCAACACCTGCATGGAAAGTCCATTTTTATGCACCATTTTCACGCACCGAAAGTAGTCTTCTATACACATGTGCGGGAAAAACTTTCGCGAATTGCTAGCGGTGTGAGAAAAAAATCTTCGCACATTGCCGGCGGTATAAGATAAACCTTCGCACGTTGCTAGCGGTCTGCGAAAAAGACGGTCGCGCTTTTGTCCACAGTTGCGCATTTTGCAAACAGCTGCACTAGCGCCACCAATGGAATAGTTTGTCACTCTATGCCGTGCTCGACATCGTCACTGAACAGACATCGTGCCGTGGTTTCGTGTGAATATAATCGTGTATGTCGGACTTTCCAATACAGGTGTAGCAAAAAATAGAGTTCGATACACGCGCGAAAGTTGGCAATGTCTATCTCGCGTGAATGCGCCACACTCGCCCTTCAACTCGTCTACGGTTCGTCTCCGGGTTCGTGCTGCGGCTTCACGCTTGTGCGAGCATTGCCACCTTCGCGCACTAGTATCGAAAAACACTATTTGAAAATACTTCGTGTTGTGTAAAACTAATATTGCGTGATATGTTTGATTATATATGGGACATTCTTTTATAACCAAACACCTTTGTGACCGACGCATTTTAGATTTACCTGAAATTTTTTTTGACGGGTTCTATATCGAAAAACTAGGGATACGTATTCGAGGATTTTTTTATTTTACATATTTCGTAAAATAGAGGGGATCGAAAATTTGATAATTTTGTGTTTTTTGGCTTGGAATACTCACTTTCAAAAATTCATAACGCCGGTTCTATTTGAGCTGGAAAGTTCGTTTTTTTCATCTCAAAGCCAATAAAATGAATTTTATTACAACAATTCTTTCATCAACGATTATTTCGAAATTTATACTGTTATAAACTTTTAAACAATTAATATGTTTCAATCGATTTTTAACAATTGCCCCAACCTCTTAGCGAGTTCTTAGCACAACCATCGTATTCTACGCCAAATATTTTATCCATAAGGTCGGATCGATTGATGGAGAAATTATTATTACTGTAGGACAATAATTAATTTATCTACCGCGGCACGTCACGTCGGCGCGCGGGGAATTCCATTGCACGCTCTTTTATCTTACCTCGTATCCGTTTCCTCTGTAATGTAAATGATTACTCTATATTTTTAATTGAATAATATTATTTATTAGCATACAATACTTTTTAAAAAATTGAACAAAAAAATAATAAAACAAAAAATATTATTGTGGCAAATAAAAAATTAATTTACCAAGATTTTAATACATTATTATTAGTTATTAAACACCGCGTTCTGCATTACGTCACACAATATTTACATTCACTTTTAATATGTATAGTATTATTCGTTTAAAAATTTGTACAATCGTTTTTTTATTGACACAATGAGAATTGCTATGCTTCCAATACTTCAGGAGAGGTTGGAATCCTACAAATTTTCAAGAATAAATGTAAATATTGTAAGACGTACTGCAGGACGAGGTACTTATTAACTAAAAATCATGTATCGAAATCTTGATAAATTGATTTTTTATTTGATACAATAATATCTTGTATTTGATTATTTTTCCGTTGCATTTGTTATGAAGTCTTGTTTGCTGTTGAATATTATTTTTTAATCGAGAATATACAGTAATCATTTATATTACAGACGAAAATGATACGAGGCAAGATAATGAGGCGTGCAATGGAATTACCCGAGCGCCGATGTGACGTGCCGTGGTAGATAAATGAATTCGTTTCGTACAGTAATAATAATGTCTCCATCAATTAAAAATACGTTATGGATGAAAAATTTGACGTAGAATACGATGGTTGTGCTAAGAACTCGCTACGAGGTTGGGGCAATTGTTAAAAATCGATTTTAACGTATTGATTATGTATAACAATATGAATTTCGGAATAATCGTTCATGAAAGAATTGTTGTATTAAAATTCATTTTATCAGCTTTGGGTTGAAAAAACGAACTTTTCAGCTCAAATAGAACCGGTGTTATGAATTTTTGAGAATGAGTCTCCATGCCAAAAAACACCAAATTATCAAATTTTCGATCCCCTTTATGTTACGAAATATGTAAAATAAAAAAATCCTCGAATACGTATCCCTATTTTTTCGATATAGAAGCCGTAAAAAATTTTAAGCTATATCAAAATGGCGCCGGTCGATTTTCATCTAAATCTGTCCGATTCGTCAAAGAATGTCCGATATTCAAGGGTGTTTCACGGAACACGAAATTGAATTTGCTACATTCACCGTAAAACTATCAAAATAATCAGTTCGGTCGTGATGCAGTCGCTACTGGCATGACGTCATCATTTGCATGCAAAATTCGAGTCAGTCCTGTTGGTAAGGTTACCGACTCAGATACAGGCCCCCTTACCGACCGCGTTTTGTCTAATATCGTGTTGCGCCACTCCCCGGTGTAGAGTACCACCTTCGAATGGTTTGGAACCGAGGAAACTTACGCAGAGGGCG
Organism: Neodiprion virginianus; assembly: GCF_021901495.1. Lineage (NCBI taxonomy): Eukaryota > Metazoa > Arthropoda > Insecta > Hymenoptera > Diprionidae > Neodiprion > Neodiprion virginianus. Next base: position 11,437,998 of record NC_060878.1, read on the forward strand.
CTTCGATCGATTTCAACTTTCAAATCCAGGTCAGCGGCACCTTAATCTGAGTTACAATCACGGTAACAATTAACAACACAACAACTATCATGAACCATTTTCATATTTAATTTTCACGTGTTTATTTACAATAAATCCATGATTTGATGAAATTTTGTCCACTAAGAGCGCTCTCATTGATTCAGTCGTCCCCACCATATACTCCGCTCTCTGCCAATACCTTTCTGCCATGTTATGATTCCGCTTCAACATGCTGAGGAGAACCAGTGGAATAGGGAAACGCGAAACAAACGGTAGTGATTTACGGAAGGCTGTCCGTTGTATCCGTCAGAGATCCAACGGAAAATTTTTGCTCATTGGCCATCATTCGTTCCGTGTTTCGCTGTTCCGCTGTAATTCCCGGTTCGCAATCACTGAACCATAACACAATTTGAACGCTCACTGCGATAGTAGGTTTGAGTCGAAAGAGATAGCCTGAAGGTGAAGTGCTGTCTCTTTCTACTAGCTGCTGCGTACGCGTAGCACAGTCCAAGCAGAAACGTTACGTCATCGATTTAAGGGAAGTAAACGCGCACGAAAGGGGTGTGTAAGCTTTTTGAAAGACTGTATCAGTGCGAGAGAGACAGCAATTCACATCCGAGCTGCCTCTCTTTGCTGAAAGCCAGCCGTGTACCAAGCCATGCGGTGATTGACACGTCGTTTCATAATTGCTCTAATGCTTCGACCTGTGTAGAAAATTGACCTCGGCATGGCTGCAGTACGCTTTACATTGCAACATTTATTAAAAGTAGAAAGTGTCAAATAAATGTTTGTTTTATTATGAGTCTACCGACAACTTATCTTGCTACGTTTCAGTCAGCAATGAACTCAAAATAATGTCTTAGGACAATTTGAAAGCACCCAATTTAACTTAGGCCCTAATACGACCTATCACAGTGCAGTATCGATATGTGATATGACGTAAGTCTCTTCTTTCCTGACATAACTACACTATGAATTTGAAAAAACAGTTGATTAATAATGTGTTTCGTGCTCGAACCCAATCAGAGAAGCAATTAAAAGATCCGTCGGTTCATTTCATAAGTAGGTAAGGATTTGTTCAGCTCTTGTAGGTCAGGATAACTGAAAGAAAAATTTTATCTGGCTGAGTTTTCTTACCATACTCTTGCTTGTTCACATTGCCTGACAATGCATCTATTTTTGAAATTCTGACAATGCGATTACTGAAGATGGTTGCATTTCTAGTACCTCTTTGACTATCTTACAAGTCAAATTGTAAAAAATATTGACCAGATGGTATCATTCAACCACGAGAAAATATTTCTTAAAAATATTCAATCTATTTGAAGCACTTACTGATTAAAATAAATAAAAATTAGCAAAAACAGTTGGAACACGTATATATGTAAATTACATAGCTGAGCTACATACAATACGTAAGCTTGACAATCATTTACACAAATTCAGCCGTAAGCACCATTATTAGGAGACATTTTGGCTGCATAAGTTTCAATCAGTTTTAAGCAATTCTTCGATGCCGGTTTCTACGTCAGATTCATGATCCATCGATGCACTTGAGGTGGCTTTCAAATGCTTGTTGATTTCTGTCGGCTGATTATTGAGCAATGGATTATAAGGATTATCGAGGCTAGAACTTGCCATGTTCGTAGATTCTCTGTATTCTGAATGACCCTTAGTTTCCTTCGAACTAGGCTTTGCCAGAAACATTGCTTCTACTGCACCAATTGGTTTCTGGTGGGAAATATTCAGCTAGAAATCAAGTATACGTTTTCAAAGGAAAATGAAATAGATAAATCAAGAGGTGTTTTAAACTTGGTAATTCAAAGATTAATTCACCTGGTCTTGTATTTTTTTTGAAATTTTTGCAATCTCACTACTCTGCGATGTTTTTAAAACTATACTGTCCATGCTTGGAGACTTTGCTTTTTGCGGTCTTACATCATCGTCTGACATACTAAAAAACGTCAATCATTGGTAAAACAAATCGACAATGAGGTATTTTATGCGCAATAAGTTTTTGAGAATATTTTTCTACTAGGATTGTGCAATTAATCAATTTATATTAATGTTGAGTAATTGTTCATTCGACTTCATTATCTGATTAATCACCCTCGGTCTATGATTATTCGAAACATCACACAGCCCTAGTTTCTACTCACTTTGAAATATTCCAGTCGTCGTCGTTAACTTCTTCATCCTCAAAACTATACTCTGGTAATGTTTTCTTCGCAGACAGATTCTCACCTGTAATCTGATTTGTACTTTTACCACCATTTCTTACACTTTGGTCTAAATCGAAAAGAACTTTCTTCTTTATCAAACTTCCAACGGATCCAGTAGTAGATTTCAAAACACTTTTATTATTCTTTGGGGAACCCGGTAGGCTGCGCACTAGCTTATGATCACTAAGTTTGTTATTTGAATCTTCGTCAGCAGATGAATAAGATTGTTCAATAAGACTTTCAACAGACGTTTTTGGCATAAGTGTAGATTTTTTACTTTCAATCCTGAATCCGAATTTTTTGGCCTTCGGTATAGTTTCACTTTTGGACAGACATACAATGCCGTCATGTGACTGTATTTGTTCTTCCAAACTTGTGGAATCCTCTAATTCTTCTACGAATTTATTATGCTCTACTATTTCGGTATTATCTTTCATTTGAGAATAAGATGGTTTAGTATTTCTGACTAGAGTTGATCTGCTTCTGGGTCGCGGTTCCGGCTCTTTTTTATACCTTGATACGGTCGAATTTTTGTTACTTCTCAATTCATGAATGTTAGACTCGTTCATTTTACTTGGAAGTACCTCCAAGTTTGACATCGGCTTAGAAGCTTTGGAATATGAACTCATCAGTGGGGATTTCACAATAGGTGTTCGAAATTCTGTAATACAGCGGTAATTCTTTTTTTTTTACTTCTCTATTTAAGATATCATCGGAGTTGTCAATCAAGTCACTAATTTTCTTCACAGACTATCGACACACAAGTTTCAAAAAATATCTTTGTCGAACCTGACTGATTTTTATTATTAAAATATGAATATTTTGAAATATGAGAAATACGACAAGAAACCTAATACCTGGCTAAAATTCTTTTTTTTTTTTTATAATAAAATATGTAACGACATACCAAAAAATGGAATCTAAAAGACATAGCATTTGCTTAAAAATTTTACTAACCAAAATTTGTTCGCTGCTTCAGTGCATTTGCAGTTTTAATTTTAAACTTGCTCATTATTCTGTCTAAGGAAGACATTTTTCTTGGGTGGGCTGGTTCTGCTATGTTCTTGTTCAATCTTTGCGAAATTTCTTCAAGTATTTTTTGACGAATGTAATTATAGTCATTTATTTTCTGAAAAAAAAAAAAAAAAAATTATAGATTTCTGATTGGAAATAATCTACTAGTTTCAGTGATGTACAACGTATAAAAAATCAAGCAAACGTGATAATCAATACATTATCTATAAAGTTCAGTTGTTACCTTTGCATTTATATTTTGATGATGAATAACGGTTTCCATTTTTTGTTTGAATGTTGCCTTTGGTATGCCATCCCATTCTGGATCAATCCCCAAATCTTTCAGTTTGCCATCAAAAACATCCCTCAAATGCTCTTTCAACTCCTGCAATATTTCAGAATTTTCACGGATCCATTCCTTCGAATCCGTTGGTGAATTAAAATCTTCAATGTAGTGCGAATTCAATTTTCTCTCATCTTCTTCATTTTTGATTTCATCTTCAGACGCAGATTGGCATTCGGATTTTGAAGTACTAGATTCAGATTCGGTTTCACTATAATTTTCACTATCCTCAGACTCTTGCACAGTTTTTTGTCGTACATAAGCTTTAGTTCTTGGCAAATCCAAGGACTGTTCACTTTTCATACCTCGAAAACCAGCATTTGAACGTAAAGGTAAGTTTTTACTGTCAGAAACGGCTCTGATACCTTTTAAGTTTCGAAGATTCACATTGGTTTGATGTTTACTATTTCTCTGAGAACTTTGCTGGATCGCCTTTCCACTCCGACTAGAATGCAGAGACTCAAGATTCAAATTTTCCACCAAATATCGTTTTGTGTTTTCAGCATCTGAATCTCTCAAATTCATTGCAATCCTAGCACTTTTAGAATCACTACCAGTCTCAAAATAATCTCCTTTTCCTGTTAATAGCTCATTGTTATCTTTATTTTGAAAACAAGGTTTTCTATTCCTTATTGGAGAGGTCAAAATCTTTGGTGATTCACGACTAGACAGGCTCCCGACATTGTCACAAACTGGTTCGCCATGTTTGTTATTTTTTACGTTAGTCTTATGATCATTGTCTTTCCCTCTAATATTTGGCATTTTCTTCACTATATTTTGACTAGACGATTTACTCTGCAAATCAATTTTTTTTTCTTCGGTTGTTGATTGACTTGGCTCCCTAGACTCCCAGAGTTCATGCGCCAATTGTGCGAGCCGCATGCCCTGAGCTTCTAGCATTTGTTTTTGAGCCTTTGAATGCATTTCTAATTCGTTAATTTTCGATTCATAAAGCTCCTTCATTTGCCTTGATGTTTCTTGGCTTATTTTCAACTGGACTGATAAATCAGTATCCAAATCGGTCTGTTTTTCTAAACGTTCATTTATAACTTTTCCATGCTGCTCTTGAACATGTAGTTTCTCTTGTACATTCTTCAAGTTTGGTGTTATCTGCAATTATGAATAACATGATAGAATGGATGATGCTAAAAAATTGAAAAACACTCTATCTTACTCACTTGTTCACGGAGCTGGTCTCTCAACGTATGAATCTCTTTTTCTTGTTTCTTTATCAATTCCTCAAGATTAAGAATTTTCGTGTCAGGCTGAACATGGTAAATAGGACTTAAACTTACATCCTTTTGCTTCAAATTCTAAAAAACAAAAACGTGTAACTAGGTTTACTTAATAAAATTTGCAGCCTGTGAAGTATTGACTTAAAAAACACATTAAGCAACAATATCCACCTCAAAAAACGTTTTCTATGTAATGCAAGTTTAGTTTACACGTTTTGTTTTTCTGACTGCATTCTCTATGTAAAGTGACCATTTGATCAATAGTACAAAAAAGTGTATCTAAGTAAAAAGAGAAACTTGTGAACCATACTTTTGTTACATGAAATATCATGTGCACTACGAAGTCTTTTTTCCCTCATGTCTTTGCAAAAAATGTTGTTCTCGCAAAATGCATACAAATTTAGTTGGAAAAAAATTGTATTCGATATTTAAAAGTGATATAGCTCAAATATTAGTGGTTTTTATGGAAATTACGTTACTATGTAATTCTCCCATCAAATTCAAAAGTTTCTGATAAATAATGGGATGTTTATTATTTTCTTCCCAAAGTATATATACTGCCTTAAATGGAGAAATAAGATAACAATCGGTAGTAATATTCTAATTTGATTTCACCAACTCACTCTAACTTCACTGAACAACATGCTCTTTAAACTGGCTATCTCATCTTGATACTTTCTCTGTTGTTCTCTTATTCTTTCTTCACGTTGTCGATCGTTAGTATATTCCCCTTTTTCATAAATATCCGGAGTTCTATGACCATTGTCGGTTCTACTAAAATCAAAATTTTTCTCTGATTCATTTCTTATCACTCTTTCCGTTCGATTGAGCCTTTCTTTTAGAGTTTTTATTTCGTCATGTAATTTTTCCGCTTCAACACGGTATTGCTCGTGTGCAGGTAAAGAAGGAGGCATCATATATGGATCAGACAAATGAGCATGGCGTCTAGCGATATGAGCACTCACAAATGTTGGAGCTATGAAAGTCTTGACACAATGTGGGCACTAAAAATGCATGAAATTATTGAAAAATACAGCTAATATCCTGAGCCAATTAACTGCTAGATTCAATTTAAATGTCTTTTATCAGGTATAATATAGGCAGATTGTTTGGACAAATCTTCCTACTGAAAAATTCAAACAATAATGTATCATATGTATACCTTGAAAAGTTCACCATTAGAATCGCCAAGTTTTGATTCTATGATTCTATTTCTTTCCCTTATCTTTTCATTCAAATTCTTTATCGATTCTTGCAATGCATTAATCTCTTCTTTGAGCATCGCATTGTCCTCGATCTTCAGTCTTAGTTCATCTTTTAAAATGATAACACTGTGATCTAAATACTGTTTACAATATAATAAATATTCAACCGATAGTTGAGCAAGTCGAAATAGTTTGACAAAATTTGGGTCCAATATCTTCACATCGTATTCAGTTTCAAGGGAATAATCCACTACATTGTTGACATTGTCATCTACTGTCAAAAAGTCTCTTTCTCTGATCACCCGATCTATGTCAATGGAACCTTTAAACATACAAACAATTTTCTCTTATGTACTAAATGAAAATATACTAAATTTCTACATGGAAAATGTAGATAATATCCAATTTTTTAAATGCTTTCTAAAAAGCCTGTCTTCAACATAGAAAAATATCACGATTTATCCACAATTAGACGTACTTATACGATTCCAGTCGACCCTCACTCGGGTTCTATGGACATTAAAGCAAAAGCCAGATTCTTTAGCAAGCTTTGGAAAATCATGACACCAATTTGTACCAGCTCTGAATGAAAATGCCATCGCTATTCGACCCGAAACGCCAAATTCTTAGGTTATATTTCAGACATTTATCTCTTACATTTAACAATCAGTCCTGGGGAATTTTCAGACCGTTTCCTAGGAGTTTCCAGCACTGGCAGCTCACTTCACAACACATTTCAGTGTAGAAATCACGGTCGACCCAGCGTGGTAGAAATTAATTACGAAATTATTGAAGTTGCCAACTTCAATACTGAATATTCCCTAAAACTGAGACAAAGCTTACTACTGACAAAAGAGCCACAAACTGATACCGACACCATCAACGATTGTGTAACACGATGGTAGTTGCATACCTATATATGTTTTATAATGGCCGTCATGAATAATTTTAACCGTAGTGACGTTTGTGTACGGGGTTTCATATATTTTATATTCGAAACTAGTTAATAATGTTAATCGTGACGAGTCACATTAACAATATCTTGAGCTGGATCAATAAACGAGTTGAAAAAAATATGTTTTGTAATATCAAAGTGTTGTATTGTAAATCTCGTCTTATTCAACGGTTCGGAAATTATATTTGAAAATAAATTTTCTCAGTTGTACTCGAAATTGAAAATACAAACATTATGAAAAAAATGTCATGCAATAACTTGTTTTATTATTGCGCAATTAGCGCCGACGTATTTTCCTGATAGAAAAAAAAAAAAAAAAAAAAAAAATCATGACAATAACGTTCTGTCGAACAATCTAAAAAAGACATGGAACCCACATCGGAGCTTCTGTGTCTTCTATGCACAGCAAGATTGGAGTTAACGACTTGTGTGAACATTTTTTACACATCGTTACCTCGGAACGGGATGCAACTTGTTAGTTTTATTCTCCAAGTATTAAACTGCATTGAATCTGATTTACGCAGTTCCCACGTATGCTCCCAATGCTACCACATGTTCCAAATATTGGAACAGGCGCAATGGACAGTAGCAAATATTAGAACTGAGATATTGAAAGTATATGAATCAAGTAGCAAGCAAAGTGACAGTAAGACTGTTAGAAGCGACGTTGCGAGTCTTTTCGAAATAGGTGATAAATGTTTGGCTGGGAACTTGAATCAGGCAAACAAATTGAAAACATCAAGCAGTCCAAACCAAGTGAAAACTTTATCTGTATTGCAAAAATTGAGTAACGATGAATGCTCGATTAGTCAGTATGATTTAGCTAACGGTTGTAAAGAATCTTCGATTCATATTGGTGAAGTTTTGGATCTTGATAAAAAATTTGGTCAATGTGGAGCAAAGATCTGTACCAAAAGTATAAATATAAATGTACGGAGCGAACAAAATGTAAAAGCGAAACGTAAAAGTCAACTCAAAGGCGCTGTGGCGAATGTTGTAAGACATGTCAATAGTTTTGACAATATTCTGAATGATGAAACAGCAGGTGAAACGAAAAAAAAAGAACAAAATGTTAATTGTTTATCCAGAAATGAAATAACATTCAATCTAAATAGACAAGAAAAAATGGCACTGTATACTCATCGGTGCAAAGTATGTGGCAGGTTGTTTAAATATGCGAACGATCTTTGTTTGCATTCATTGAAGCACGGAGAATCGAAACCTTACAAGTGCAAAATTTGTAACAAAGTATTTTCAAGCATATCTGACGCTAATACTCATGTAGTTAAAGAACATCCACGGAATAAAGATGCCATTGACATTGTACACGAGCTCTTAGAGTCAAATAATGACGATCATGGAATATTTCCCGAGGAACTCCTTGGAATGTCGGATAATGAGGAACAAGATGATTTTGAATGGAAAGAAGTTGTTCGCAATACAGAAAAAATATACGAACACGAACATGACATATCAAGTATGTAAAACATCAATGAAAAAATTAAATGAATAATTTTTTACACTATTGTCTCTAAAATAAGGCACGATAAAAGATTAAATCGGCAACTCGATCTACTACCCAAAACTTGTTTCTACTTGTTTCTAATTTGATAAACTTATTTACGTCCCTTATTGATTACATGAAAAAAATCTATCTCTAGGTTCTTGACATACTTTTTTTTTTAGATCTATTTTTGTCACAGACCAAAATTGATCCGAGAGCAAATTTTTATACGAAAATAATGTATTCTTATCCATTTCCACAATTTAATCGTGACCGAATACTATAAAAATTGCAGAGAACAACTCTGTGGACATGCTGGATGTGCCTAAAGAGCTTGCCCCTAATTCGCAAGAAATAACGTACAAATCTCATAGAATATCAAAGTATAGCTTAAAGCCATTAAAATATCCTTGTCCAACTTGCGGAAAGAAGTGGAGAACGTCAGCCGAGTTAAAAACCCATATGAAATCACATTCGAGTCTGAGACCCTACATGTGTGAAAAGTGTGGTCAGGCTTACAAGCACAAACACGCATTGGAAATCCATGTCGGTATGCACAATGGCATTAATCCGTTCCAATGCAGTTTTTGCAACAAATGTTTCACTCAAAAGGGAGCTTTGATGAGACACTTGCCGATGCATACGGGAGAAACGCCTTACCAATGCGAACTATGTGGAAAACGCTTCGTCCACCATACTTCGTACAACATGCATGCACTTTCGCACACTGGGAAAAAATCCTACCAATGTCACGTACGTAATAAGTATAGTTTGGATGCTTTTAGCTTCTACTTTTTTCTTTTCAGGGGGTAACGAGAACAAAAGAAGTTATTGTAATCGTATTAATTGACTTTTTTCTGAATTCCAATATTTTAAGGTCGACATAATCGCCTCTGACAATTTTCTAATCGGCGCTAGATTTGTATGCATGATCAATTTCTTGTTCGATTACATCTTGAGAATGAATCAACGGATTTTGATGACTGGTCTCTTCTTCACTTAGAACCTATTAGATTTTGGATTTTACCAGTGTAGTATTCTTGAATTTAAACGAGAAAATCTTATTTCATCATATTTTCTCAAGTCAAAACACATACGTACTAGAAGTTCGTAAAGTCAGGTAGAATAACTGCTTGATCGACAAGAATTCTATTCATGTCAAGTATATTCATTCCAACATGCAACCACAAAATTACAATTCATAGTGATGATTCTTCTTAGGTATGTGATATGTCTTTGCTGTCGACTTCTCACTTGAAACGTCACATGCGAGTACACACAGGAGAAAAACCGTTCAGTTGTACTCTGTGTGGAAAACGGTTCGCCGAACGATACAACTTGTTCGCGCACCAGAAGATTCATGACCCAGCTGAGATACTGGCTAAAGAAACAAATAAAATGCAGTACAAGTAGGTTTCGTTTAAACGCAGGCTATTTCCCTATAACTTTTATTGTTCCATATTTCTACATTGAACTCATTCATAGAATGATTGTAATTCAATTTTCAAACAGAAAACGAAAACGAACAGAACGGAGTTACACGATCATGCAATAAATAGTGTAGAATAATTATCACAGCTGGAAAATTCATTCAGTTAATTTTTCCAGCAAAAATTCGTAGTTTCATATTGATAAATCTTCTAATTTACAGGTGTAAACAGTGTGCGTTATTATTTGATAAGAAGCAGACACTGGACGATCACTTGCGACATCATCACCACGAAGTAACTGATGGTACTAGTAACAGAAAGTGGGGAGGGAACGAAAATGACATTGGAACAGCGACATCAAAATTATTTACATCACAAATGGAGAATGAAATTGAGAATACGATTAAAGTAGACGTTTATGATAATAGAATACTCGACGAAGCATGGCAGCAGGTGAACTATACAAAATTGCAAAATATCGATAGTGACCCGAAGCTACCGCAATTACAAAGTAATTTTCAAGTTGGCCCAAACCCGTTGGCGATAGTCTCTGAAAATCATAAAATGTTGATCGATATAGGCTGCAATCGGAATGTAATTACAAACATGGGCGTTCCTAGTGGAAATCAAATCTAAACTGTCAAAGCACTGAAATAGTAATGGGTATAACTGTTGTGCTAGCAATTTCCAAAAATAATTGCAGTTTACGAGCACAGTTATACGAACATCCATAGTATTATGCGCTGCTTATCAATTGTACTAGACTTTCGTAAAACAATGTTTTTCCTAGGGTAGTAATGCTCAACATATCTTTATTTTGATAAAAAAAATATACATATATATATATATATATATACCTATACTCGAAAATTTTTTGAATAATGAAATGGGAATCGACACTCCGTAAGATACAACAATAAATAAAAGAAGTATAGAAAATAAGACAATAATTTATCTAGTTTGCGAGAACTTTATCACTTTTGACTGTTTACATAGTAATCAAGTCAATTATGCAAAGATATATTATATTAATTTATGCATATCGTATCAAATACGAATATTTATATGCAGAAGCATTGCCTTTATTCAGATTGAATATGACTGAAGTATTTTCATCTCGCTACACGGGAAATGTCATACCCTATATTTAACACATGATTTTTCGCAGCAGAAGTATTGAAAGAGAATACTAACTCTGAATCAGGATCGTTTGATACTTTTCTTTCAGATGATCGCTCCGTATGTAAAACTATAGTACAAAATTTGTAATTTCCCAATATTATAAAAGTGAAAGGATACACATGACGTACATAAAATTGGTATATTCCTTTTTATCTCTGTTCGTATTTATATTTATTAAAGTACGAATATTACACTAATTTCGTATTTATATTTCCCTCATTGATACAGCAGACACTATTTAAGAATTTATCAATATTGATGCTGAAAATCAAACTTTAATTGGATAATACCACATATAAATTGGTAAAGCGGGTATTTTTGAGAATTCTACTCCTTTTCAGCAACGAACTTGAACTCATAATCCGAGTTAGCTAGATATTGAGTAAATAAATTAACTATTGTATTTACACAGCTGATATTTCATGTGAAACCAAAGACTGATTTATTCAATTAAAAAATAAATTTCACATAGTGACCCAGTTGTTGAACTCACTCATTTCTACCTCACATCCTCTATCCATTGTCTTTACTTCCGATTAAGAATTGACTCTTCAGTATTTGATCCCAAGATACAAGGCTACACAGTTCTAAAATGTGCAAACTCTGCTTTATTGACAATAATAAATCCCTGGAAAAGCTTTTTCTGTTGTAATTGCGAGGGATGTTAATTTTTGTCACAAGTAGATCATTGTTAAATGAGAACATGTCACCAAAATTTATGTTTAATAAGCTGTGGTATAAAAGATTCAGTATTTTGAGTTTTCAAAAGTGTTCGAATTCGAACTTGTTTATATGTTTATACTCTTCCAATTCTTGAAGAAAAGTTTTGGTTTTCGATGCATTAACGGCTTCCATTAGTTTCTGAATTTCCATAGAAAACTTTGATTTGCGTGATGGTTGACTGATGTAAAATTCGTAAACGAAATCGACCACTTGATTATAAGCCGATTCCAAATTATCTGTGAATACCTGAACAGCAGAGCAGTTTTAGAATGGTGAACAAGAATGATGTAAAAGTGTTAACTGTAACTTGACTTACTGCTAGGGAAATACAGCCAACGCTATTAAGATGCTGTTCGAAGTACTGTTCCCTAGACTTAGTTACAAGTTTACTGTGAAGTTTTTCCAAAAGTTTTGGAGAATCCATGCCAGGTAAGCACTGTGAATCACAATTACAAGTGAAATATGTTCTAGGTGTATATTTATTTGTCTATTTGATCTGCTGTCGTGCTTTTCTACTTTATTTCAGATCAGCGTAGAAGGAGTGAAAAGTTTACAACAGCACTTGTAAAACTTGCATGTTACGTATTACTTGACTACTAACTCGTTTTGAAACAAACAGATCATCGCTGGACGCAGAGTAGTCCTCCAAATTCTCGCCTTCTACAAATTCATCATTGTCCATTTGAAGACGTAACAAATCGTGTTGCAAACGAATTTTTTCTTTCAGTCTTCTTCTTTTGTCCTCTTCATTTTCGATAATAACGTTCGAATGTTCGTCTAGTATGACCTAAAAATGAATGTAAAGACTTTTAACATCCCACTCTCCTAAATAGGAAAGTTATTAAAATCACCCTGAATGTTAGAAGTTTAATTATCACTATACCGGGAGTTTTCAGCTAAGGGAGAAAGGACTTTAATTTTTAAAAAGGTTTTAACTCTGATTGGTCCAGTAGTTTTTTAATTATTTTAATAATATAATTTTAAAAAGAACATCTAATAATACATTCCAAGCTTAAAACTTTGAAGTTCATAAGCTGGCCTATCAACGTCAGCCATATTAACCACTTGCTACATAGGTAATTGGTAATCAGCGATCGAATAAAATTATTTGAAACCTTCAATTCATCGGGCATTGGTACAGTCAGCTTATCAGAATTAAAAGTCACATTCGAGGAAGGTGCAGTAGTGGATTGCTCATCCTCTCCCTGAAAAGTGATATGTTTCTTTTCCATTTCAATGTCACTGGAAGTTTTTATGATTTCAGGAAGAGTGGTTTGGCTTTCCACGACCATTACAGTATCCATTTCTTCCGTTGCCTCCGATCCCATCGTAGTGCTAAAAGGGGATGAGTCCAAAGTTTCCAACACCTGTGGTAGTTACAATTTTTTAACTGATTTAACCTGGTACAAGACAAGCATGATAATTTAATGGTTCTTTACCTCGTTTAGTAATTCATAGATAAAGTTCACTTTGGGACTCATAGATTCTTTCATTTCAATTGTAGGTCGACGGTATTTTTCAAGTTTAAAAGTTACAAGATTTTGCAGACTGCTCTTCACCCATGTAAAGATCTGTATCTTTTCTTGGATCCATAGTCGATGGAGTTCCTCACTTTTGGTCAATACCAAAATTAACTTCGCATTCACGTATCGACTTTGCATCTGTAATGCTGCATGCAGATCCATGTGAGTGATACCGATTTTCTTGTCCAAAGCAAGTGCTTTGATCTCACTCACATCTGCAATAATCATTGATTTGTGTTATTGTTGTTGAGGATGAATGGACTATGGCTCCTGAATCAAGAGTTGAAAAAAAAAATTTGAAACTGTTTTCAAAAATCTCCAGCAATGGTATTTGTACCAATTATTGTAAACGCGGATGAAAAAAACATCCCTGCTACCCAATGCAATCGAATTTGAATAAATTCGAATCACATGAGCTGAGGTAACAACAATTAGAGAAAAAGGTTTTGTAATTAGAACGTTTAAAATGATACAACTTTGGTGTCTTTTTTAATCCATTTCTGATGTTTTATATCTTCAGAAATTGTCGGAAACAGGTATAAAGAATCCCACATTCTAGTATAGTTATAACTCGCAAATTTAATTGTTGACGAACACCTGTTGTATCTTAGTTATACAAATCTATTGTTATACACTCTCAAGATTACTGTACGATAAATTTTATGAGGCGATCTCACAATCAGGAGATCTCTACATTGAATTAAATAAGCCTGAAAACATTAGAATTGGATACGAAACACTAGAGTTTAATCATTTTTAACTATCTTATTGTAAAATATTTTTTTAAATTGTTGATGTCTTAGCTTGTGTTGTTCGAATTTATTCCAAATCTGTTTTATTACATCTAGGGATAATATTTCATTCGTTTTGACTATTATTGGCATAAATGTAATATAATAAATAGAACAAACAACACTACGGTTTATTTTTTAAACGGTTCTTTCTCTTTTCATAACTTATGATTCAGGTAGTATAGCCAATTATTACTCAACTGAATTAAAAAGCTAAATCTACTAACGGAATCCGTAACTATTTCCTAGCCACTCTCTGGTCGATAAAAATTCCCCTCGTCTTGTTATCTCATTGAATTCTTCTCTACTAACGAAATGGTAAGTCGATCCGAGAGGGTCGTTACACGGCTGGTGCTTTGTTGTGTGACTAAGGCAGTATCTGACCTAGACAACCATTAAATTAAATTTCTTAAAATCCATGAGTGAAATTTCCATGAAACATTTCGTCTCACCCGTTTAGGCAAATCATTAGCGATCTTTTTGGCTAGTATCGACTTCTTCACTGCTGGAGGGCCGGTTAGTATTATTAACGGTGGAGTACTTTGATCAATCGGTGTAATGTGGAGGTCAATGTCAATGGTATTTAAATGTTCCAGAAGCATTAGCTTCGTTACACTGGAAGCCACCACCAGTTCTATCGGTGGTGCAAATATTGTGCTGGCAGACACCTGATTTGACAAATATGATGAAGTTGCAGCGCAAAGTATGCTTGTTCGGGTAAAAATGGGAATGATACAAATATTCCATCCTATTTTGAAGTCTGAGCAGTATACCTTTTCAGAGATGGTAACACTGGCACCGTCGACAAACATAACGCTTGGCATTGAGAATAGTAATACATCTCGATAGTTTGGCCAGTTGGTACAGGGATTTCCACGGAAATCAATCTCGTGAACTAAACTTTTTAGATGAGACACCTCCAGTAAATCCGAAATTTTATTGTACTTTAAATCGATGTAGCGTAAGCCGTAAGCACCCTAGGTAAACATCGTTTTACTCGTGAAAATAATTTCCTCTCATTGCCAAATCAAGCACACTTCAGACGGAATATTTCCTGTCAATTGAATTTACCTCAAAAAACTCCAATGTGGTCAATTTGTTGTGCCTTAAAATCAACGTGCGAAGATTTGGCAATGTACTTATACCGAAAGCAGATGTGGCAGATCTGACATTCGATATGCAATTGTATTCCAAATTCAACTCCTGGATGTCCAAGTTATCCAAGTTTTCAACGGATTCAATTATATTGTATCCAAGATTCAAAAACCTCAAGTGTCTGCAATAGTAAATTACGATTATTCATTTGGTAAGATAACATTTCCTGAAACTAGATTGTTTTGGATTAAGGGCGAACAGCACCATCTGACTTAGAAGGTACAAAAAGAGAAAAAACCATTCAAAAAATCTGTAACTATCTTACCTGTGCACATGATAGCAAATATAATTGAAACAACATGTCTAGTACTGGATAGAAATGATTATGAAACCTTTTCTCAAATTCTTGATATCTCATCTTGTGTTATTAGAAATTGTCAAGTTTCATTTTCATCACACAGTAGGGAGGTTGTTTCTTTTTAAACGGTCTTTACTATTTTTTTAATTTGCGATTGAGATGCATGCGGTTCATTCATCCATAATGAAACAACGTTTGCAGTAATTCCTAAACTTTTGATCTCAAAGCTGAAGGCAGATTGACAGATACCTCAAATTTACCAGTCCTTCAATACGTTCAATCACATTGTGCGATAAGTCGAGTCTGACAATACTCCAAAACTCAGACAAATCATCGATCTTTGAAATATTATTATACGCCAAATTTACATATGTCAAGCACCACGGAGGTTTGAATCTCAGAACGTCTCTGAGCTTGTTACGGGCTGCATTCAAGTACATCAGGTATGGAATTCCTCCGAGTGGCGTCAAGTCACCAATACTATTATTTTCCAAGTCAATGTACTGCAAGTAATGACGATATTGCAAAATGAAGATATCTCTCAGGCCCTGAAAAAATCAAAATCTACAAAACTATCATCAACATTTGCCCTAAAAAGGATTAAACTAAAAATTTTTTATCAACTTTTTCACACTAGTCGATCGACGAAGTGCGACAACATTTTGCCAATACTAAAATTTTACCATGTTCACAAGCTCGCACTTATTCTCAACATAAAGTTCAGTCTCTGGTGATTTTGCTAAAAAAGATGAGCATGCTCCAACCATTTCATCGGTCAATACATCGGTAACTTCGCTCATACCGAGGTCAATGTCAACTCTGCTTCTAACTTTGACTACAGGAGCAATGCTATCCTCCCAAAGTCCGATGTCAAGCGCAGTACATCGTCCCCATTTACTTTCGATAATACGTTGCTTGTTCTCTTTATCGCTCTCCAAGTTTGGGTATAAAATTGGTAACGAATATTCTCTCCATCCGGAAAACTTGAAATATTAAAATAAGTCAGAGGTTTGCAATAAAGTCACGTTCGGCTGAAACTATTGCTAAGAGCTGGAGGATGTTCCTTTAGTTTTCTTAATAATAAATATCAAAAAGCCCGCACTTCGGATGATAAAGATGAACTTGACTTCTGGAGGGGCAGTTCGACTTGGTTTGGAAGAAAGTCTGTATTTTCTATATCTGTTGACAGTGTTCGTATTTTTTCAATTGCTGGTAATTTTGGAAAAGAGACAGATGTAGAACGTTGTGTTTTCTGAAGTTTTCTCCCATCTTGTCTAACATTAGGCTTAACTGTTACAAATTTACGGGAAAAAAAAAAGTTGTCCTGTGAAATAAGGTAAAATCATTACGTAAATAATGTGCAGAAAAGCTATTACCTAAATATTGAATCGTTTCATGAAAGTCATGTTTTCTTTAAAACGATTGGCATTATTTGCCAAATCCCACGCGTTTAATTATTGAACAAATTGAAAATCTTGATAGTCTACGAAAAATTTTTTTACTCTGCTAATTCATATGTATAAACGAATATCTGTTATTCGTACTTCCTCATTCATGGCAAATGAAAGACTTTTCATACGTTTCATAGAGTCCTGCATAACAGTATAGACTGATTTTATCTTAATTTACTGTTCAGGCATCGCAAGCATTTTGTATTACACTAATTACATATTATGGAAATAATTCTTTGTATGTGTGCTTCAACAAATTCACGAAAATACTAGTGACAGCTCTAGAGAAACAATCACAACTTCAATGTAGCTTTTGCTTTTCTGATTTAACAAATTTCAGATCATTTCACAAGCGCCTATAGTTTATCTATTCGGTTTAGAAACAGTAGTAAGATAATTGGATAATTATTTGGAGAATATGGAATGAATAAGGGAATACATAACGATTATACTTACTTACGTAAAATCTATTAGTTTTATTACTGTAAAATATTACATTCATTTTTGAAATTCTTGTTGACCATAAAATCGCATTAATGTTATTTATATCGCATTATACATCAATTGTACAGTATTGTGCGAAGAGAATCCGAAATTGTATCCGCAATCTGAAATTTTTTTCCCGGCATGCATTTCCAAGTATCTGTTTTGTGTTACAATATTGCTCCAATGCAATTTTCGCAATGAATGTTGACCTTCAAGAATTTTGCATTAACATCAGTGATGAAATGTCTCGACAATCAACAGGAAAGGAATGGCCAGCCAAAATGTCACAGTGCATTTCATGTTTTGCTTGAAACACTAGCGTCCGTAAATCCAGTACCTGGTGCTGTAGAATGAATCTAATAGACATTTTTTCCAAAGACACGCAGAAGTCTTCAACTAAGCAGAGACTAGGATTTTTCAAGACCTGGACCTTCGATTCCTATATTCTGCAATGAATGTGGCTACCAAGCTGTATATCCATTGAAGAATGTCTTCAAGTAGAACCAAGATCAGCGTTCCACTAATATCAGGATGCAAGAACGTTCTCTGAAAGAAAGTTTTACATGAAACACCTCCTGATATTTAGGTAATGCTGAAATATGCAGTAGCTGTATCAAAAGTAACTGAAGCCACCTTGAAGATTGGCAAGCTCCTTTGGTCCGAGAAGATTTTTTTTCTTTAATACGTTCAGAATAGCCCGCATATTTGCCAATTTATTTGCTGTTCTACGCTGCTTTTGCTGCAGCATTTTTATTTTATGAACATACATTTTTTTCGTATTCATCAATACTGTGCGGAAAAATTGCGTTTTTGTACTGTCTTCAGTGTGTTGGGGTGAAACCGATGTCGATCGCGTTACAGATACTTTGGGCTCCTTCTTTAGTGGTACATCATTGATAAAGTCTGTCGGCGACACTGAGGTGGACCGGTCGACATATAATTTTCTTTCACTAGTGTCATCGATAAGATATGGTATACCTATAATTTTAGGATTTGTCACCACATTATGAACATGTATTCTATCTGTAATGAGTTATTGAGTATTCCCTGGCGAAAATTATGTTTAGAGACTTATAGAAATTTCTAGAAATTTATTAGGAAGGCAAATTTCTAACGGTTTTTTAGTCATTGTCCAGAATCTCTGATAAATTTTAATATATACTATGAATTTTGTAATAATTGAATTTCGATGCAGAAAATTAATTTTTTATAATTTATGGTAAAACCTTGATGCTTCTTAAAAATTTCTGAAAAGTTATCATAATCCGATTTTCATTGGATGTGTTCTTTTACGGATACGTGCAAACTTTTTCAGCTATATACCAGAGAAATAAATTTCAATCATTTTCTAAAAATTCTTATTTCTTTTGGAAAATTATTCCAGTATACAGAAACACGAGAACACCAATATTCTTTAGATTTGTAATGCGAAATAAGGAGTTTAAGCAAAATAAGAAATATGAGTTTGATCTAGAAATTGGGTCAGATATTCACCTCCAGTTCGACTTAATTAAAAATAATCAAAAGCTTTCTTGAAGCTTGTGAAATCCTTCAAACATCATCAAAATAATTTAAACTATGTCAACATTTGAAAGCAATAATTCTATGTCTGTTAATTTACCCTCAGAAATGGATAATTCATCAAATTTTTCATCGTCGTCACTAAAATTTTCCTCATCCAAATATTTTACTTCCTCAGGGTCATCTTCCACCTCTTGGTAATTAATCTGTGATACAGTTTTCTGCTTCAGAGATTGGGGCAATATGCTTTGATCGGACTTGTGCAATGTAATGTGAAACTCCTCATCCAAGGGACCCTGTAATGTGCTGAATTTTTCGAATACCCAAAAAAATTTATATAAGACACAACGCAGTTTCATTCTTCATTTGATAGTGTCGCATTGTGTCTCATTGAAAATACAGATCGGTTGCTTGTAAATACAATTTCTATACTTTGATACATACTTACATATGGTATTGCAAACTCTCTGAGTCTCACACAAGACTGGGACGTCCTGTCGAACGCATTTTCTGGAAAATGAATTGAGCATATCATAGGACTCGCGCCTCTGGGCTCTGGAATACACAGGCTATCGAGCCACTTTTGTCGTTTCGTTGGATCTTTTGGTAACCTAAGAAAATACACAGACGTAAAGAAATTATCTGCAAAAATATCGATACCTGTATCATTAATAATATCATTGGTATTGTTGTTGTTTTTTTTCCCGCTAACATATACTCAAAAAACTACCAAATGATATTAAAATCAAGGTTCAGGTAAAATAATCCCATACGTAACGTAACATAAAGTAAAAGCGATATAAGTTTGACTAACCTATGAAAAGTTACTTTGTATTTCTTCTCTAACAATTTTTGTCTTTTTGATTTACGAGCCTCTGCCGATACATTCGTACAATTTAACGCAATACACGACGGCATTATTTCGTTTCTTCCTAAATAAGTTTAATACAAATTATTAGCTTTATCATTATACACTTGCTCGTTAACAACGTTTCAATGACGCGCGTTGCCCGTTACAATCTGAACCAAAAAACACTCATCCTAAGATGGTCGTAATCATGTAGCCTAGATATAAAGAGAACGATCGACATGGGCTGTTTGGCTTTATTTGCGGTCTGAAAAGAGGGAAAATATTACAGTTTTTACCATGTCCACCAGAGTGGCGCTGGTGACATTAAGGCCAGGTCGATATCTGTATCATGCGATTACGGTATTCCCCTTATTCATAAATTTTCGACCGTGTCTCATACATTACGATCGTTCTCCTTATATCTAGGCTCTGTAGCCGAAGTAAAAATTTTCCCTCGTGTCTCTCTTGTCTCTCTAAAGCCCATTGAAATACAATAATACTGGAACTTGCACCACGCGTTAAAGAAGTGTGTCGTCGCCAGCATCCTTGGTGAATATCAAAGGCGGGTGTAATTGCAATATGGTCTCGAGATTGGTAATCAGTTGATCGTTTTAGGTTTATTTGTCATATTTTACTTCTGGTATAGAAAACATCATTCAATCTGACTGTAGTCCAATACCTACTCATCTCTGCCAATACAATGCAAGTAGTGCAGTAAATCATCACTAGATGGCGTTGCATTCGTAGTTTGTATTTAGTCTCTATAGGGACTCTACTTTGTACTGCTTTTGAATAGTAATACGTTTAGCAAACTGTATTTTCGTGCATCATGGTGCATCAGATCAGCGTCGATGGAGGAATGATTCAAAAGCTCTAGTCTGCAACTTGGTATTTGAAAAGTTAGGTTATGTCAGGGCTGATTCACTCCGTTGTTCATTTTGCAATATGCATAGATCGCAGTTAGATCAAAGTATGTATGTAATTGTGAAAAGTTGAATGACATTAACTGAGGAGAAATCAAAGAATAAGTATAATCTGATTACTGAAACGATCAATCATGTCAATCCCGCTGCAGTATACTAGAGAGGATGATCTTGTCGAGTGTTTTCTGTTTCCACACTTGTGTTACAAATCGACGGAGGAAATATCTCAAGATGAATTAGTATCTGAAATAAACAAATACAATAATCGAATTTCAAAGTATACTCATGAATACATATGGCATAGAGACTCGTTAGGCTTTCAAGCCAGAACAAAGAATATTATCCAGCTCAACAAAGAACTTGATGGTGGAGCTCGAGTGGAAGGTAAAGTAAGATAATGTTTTGTAGGTATGAAAATGTGTGTCACCAATTTCATTGCATGAATTATATACCCTTCAATTTATAGCACTATTAGTTCCAGTTCCTCTTTTGCAGATTATCAGCTACCACCACACATATATGCTAGTCTGCGATTTGACGAGGATGTTGGTGACGAGTGGTTTCTTGTGTTTCTGGTAATGGAACTGACGAAGGCATTCGATGGCTTAATCGTAAAATTGGTTGACTCTGATGGAGAATTTTTGCTAATTGAAGCTGCAGAGTCTTTGCCAAGTTGGGCGACACCACAAACTTGTCAGGATCGTGTTTTCATATATAATGGCGAAATACATGTTGTTAGAGATGAAAACCTGTCTTATATAGAAATGCTGCGAAACATCAGAGAGAAACCTACAGCTTCCAGAATGCAGTATGGTATACAAGCTGCTATTCAAAAGAAAATTGCCATATACCCAGAGGAAATACAAAACAGAATCCACAAAGCTCGGGTCTTTTTACCAGAAAGAGCTATCGCCATACTAAAACAGGAACCTGGTTTGATCGCAGCTGCACTGAGGACTGTTTGTCAATCGGATCCACTTGAGAGAAAAGTAAGTGTACCAATTTTCACTGAAATATCAGGGGCCAATTTGTAGATTTGTCTTTAATTTTTTTGAGTTTCAGAACAGATTATCTTGAATCCGATTTTTATCTGTATAATTTATTCTCCATTTCCATTTATTTCCATTTCAATTACTCTGCGATTTTTTTTTCAATCGTTGCCATGTTGTCCACTAGTGAAAAAAACTGGGAAGTCGAGAAAAATATAAAAAATTCTAAAAATAACCTGGGAAATTAGAGAAAAGTCAGGGAGATTTATTATTAATTTTATTTATATTCATTAATTTCGTTTATTCATACATTTTTATGTTTTTGAACTTACATCCAACATTTATTTATTTAACTTTGCAATACCTCAGTATTCCTACAAATATATTTATATACCCGTATCTTTATTTTTGACTTGTATAATCTGTGTATTTCATGTTTTAATCCCACTTTTCAAATAAAATACTAAATTCATAGGCTTCTAGTAGTAACTCCCCTTTTAGCATTTCTTCTATTTTCCTCTTGGCACGCTCTGCCATATGTTTTCCATCCATGTTTCCCATCTGTCCCCCAATTTCTTGTCCATACTCTTATACTCTTACATGTATACTGCAGGAAATTTTATTATCAGTCGAGGAATTTTATGGCAGTGTACTAAAATAAAAAAGAATAGAGCTTTTTTGATGAAGAAAAGAAATTCGGGAAACGATTGTTTTTTACGTGCTCGGTTCCATGACTTATATAGATCATAAATGTGTTTTTGAAAACCGATTGATTTGGAACTCTATATATTAGGTAGCCGAATTGGCGCTATTAGTCTGAATTTTAGTTATAAACAAATTACATTTTGGTCAAGAAAAGTTAGGGAGAAGACTGGGAATTTTTTTTTACTATTTTTAGTGCTCACCATGGTTAAACAGCCATATTTTATAATGTGGACTTGATTCTGTAAGCATTTCTAGAAAATAAATTCCTCTAAATCTTGTTATTTAAATTTTTGTAACGTAGTGAAGTCTATATACAAGCAACTGAAGAAGTTTAAAGATGGATTTTTATACAAAGTTCACTTTCAAGGCTTATAACACTTGAACTATTCGAGCTGCGGATTTCTAAACAACCTAATAACAGATATCTGGTTATTTCTTCCAGGTTTGCCAAGCGATGAAGTACTTTCCACCAGAACAACGTGCCATGGTCAATGTGAAAATGACTAGATGCCTATACGCGATGGCAACTCACTGTCGTTACGCTGGGGATCCAAGAACTGGTTGGAATTTACCTTCACCCAATGATTCTTGTCATAAGCCGCATTTGTTGGGGATAAAGATATCGTGTGGATTGGAAATGCTTGTTGCACGAGCCAGTCGCAAAATCAAACAGAATGAAGACAATGAAAATAAAAATGAAACCGAATGGGTTGCATATCTGAAACGGTTGACAGCAAACGGATATTTCCGAAATCTTTTAGAGGGTAGTCAAGAATACAATCGGCTGCTTAGAATGGCCAAGGAGTATTTTCAATCCAGTTCCAGGGATCATTCTTTATTTGGTGACAAGAACGAGGCTCATCGAATATTGGAGACCTGGCGTAATGCTCCGCACCATGATATCGAGTCATTGAGTAAGACGTCTACGATCTTAGAAATTAACTCTGATTTCTAAACACATCTTGTGTACTTCTTTTAAGCGTACCATTTGTATATATATTTAAAGAAAAATTCAAGTTTATTGTTTCAAAATCAACACTACTTCGAAATATGAAATTGTTATCATCAAAAGCATATTTTAAGTGGAAGACGTGCTGTGTGCACATGCTGTATTTAGTTTTTGTAATAGGTGAAGGGCGATTGAGCCCTCCAGACAATGATAACTGGCTCAACATAGATCCAGAACAACTGCACTCAATGCTGGACCAGCAGTGGTCATCAAATGATCGAATGGTAGATCAGCACCCGCCGTCAATCCAAGAGAAAGTTCGGGAATTTTTGCAACATTCAAGCGACGTAGATGGAGTTCAGTTTCCGGGGTACGTTGTTCATAATTTTGGAATGAAAAGACTGTTTTGAGAGTAAATTAGCCAGACCGTCAAATTAAAGAATTATGAAAAGAGAAAGAACCGTTCAAGAAATCTCCATGAATATATTATTTGCATGAATAATAAATAAAGAACACGAGTGGAACAGCAATTCTATTATCTATTATATAATAAGTTATCAATAATTGGAGTAAAAGCTTTCATAACTAGAAAGATTGAAATGATTGAACTTTATTGTTCTTTATCCGATTCTAATGTTAATGGGCTCATTTTGTTCACCATAAAGACTTCCATAGATCACCTAAAAATTTCTACTTACCATTATCTGCAGAGTGGATAAAAATATATTACTGACTACTGTCATTAAAGTATAACAGACCTTCATCAGCAATTACATTTGTGCATTATAGCTATAGGTTGATTACAAATTTCTTGCATGTTTCTCATACAATTTGTGATAATTAAGTTAGTGAACTAAGCCGAAAAACATTAGAATCTGATCAAAAACGTCAGAGTTTAAGCTCTTGGAACGTTTCTAAGTGTAAAACTTTTTAAATTCTTGACATCTTAGCTTTAATTATTTGAATTTGCTCGGAATCTTTTGTATTATACAGTGGGGATGTTGTTTCATTCGTGATTACTATCATTGATTTGAGCAACATCTCTGGAAATTTTGCAAAACAGTTTTATTCTCTATCCCAACTTTTGATTCTGACGGTCTAACCAATTCATCCTTAATTTGACTTCGATCTGGTCTGAGTTGCATAGCCAATAGTGATGATTTATGATTCAGCCAACTGTCCAAGTCAAATGACGATAACAGCGAAATCAGAGCAAATGGTGATGCCGATGATACGAGGATAGACTTCAATGCAGATGCATTTGATTCCGCTTTACGTGGAATCTTGGATCTTGTTGTGCCAGGAGATGAAAATGATTTCGACAGCAACTCGGAAGGTTCGTTGGGTGGAAGCGAGGAGGATAAAGGTGGTGAATTGGACAAGTACATGAGACTGCTCGACTCTCAACTAGAAATGGATTTGCACCTTAGCGGATTACGAGAAAAATCTAATACAGACACTTGCGTTGAAGATTCGACTATGGAGCTAAATTTAAGAGAAAGCGCAGAAGGTGAAGCAGGAGGTGCAGGAGCTGTTGGAAATATTCTTGGCGGACCCATTCGACGTCTCTTGCATTTACACCTGCAATCACCCTCGACTGTTCCACCTGACTTACAAAGTTAAATTTTTCACAATTATCATTAATTTTAAGTACGACGTCAGTAGTCAGCTTATCTCCAATATATTTGGACGAAAAGCAATCGTATTATCCAATGTATTGTGAATTGGCAGCTATTGACTTGCACTATTTTTATTTTTTTATTCTCGTTTTATATCTTTTGTATTATCAACACTAGCAGTAAAGTTCTGTTATAACTTTCCAAATATTTCGTCTATTAAACGCAATTGTAAATTAATATTATCGTAAACATTTGAGAGCGAGAATTCCTTCTTCGTCTAATAAACGGCAATCGCCTATACTTACTTACTGAATTCGTTGTTTTGGCGATACGCCAATTGCATAGCTCATAAGGATGCGCCTGCTTTCGCGACAAGATCCAACGTAAGTTGGATTATTAAGCTTAGACTACAAACACTCACGTCTATTCGTATGCGTATGTACAAATAAATACATGTATACAACACCTTGCGATATGTCGGACAACATACGATAGGATTGGGCGACATACATTCATGATGTTTCGACTACCGATGTTTTTTAAAGTCTATGGAAAATATTGAACTATCGATATCGTGAAGCCGAAAGTAATTTAAATTTCTGTGCAAACATCTGTCAGCAACTTATCTATAATAAGTAAATACACATTACTAATTGTAAGGTCGATAATAAATCTGTATTTTCTACTAAATTTCTCGCTGTTAATTAGAGTATTTAAATATTTAACTTTCCATAATTTACTTTATATTAAATTCTCATATTTTGTACACATTCTTAATTAACAATAATGATAATTAAAAATTTTCGCGATCATTTTTCTTTTTACAATTATAGTTAGAAATGTTTTAACTTTCGCGCCTGTTTTTGCCATCGATATTAACAATCTATTTTTCGATGTTTACAGAAGAACATGGATTGTTCGATACTAAGGAATTGAAACGATCGATAGTACGATCGTTTGAAACGATTGATATTTTTTACCACATAGCCCGTGCCTAACAATCAAGAAAATCTTACATTTTTCGATTGTCACTCTTTAATTCGGATTGCGCCCAATTGATTCCTTTCTCAAAATTACGTTGATATAATGTATCAAATAATTGATTCCAGCATCATCCAAAATCGTCAATATTTTCACCAAAAATACAATGGGGGCCTTACTTTTATAAAGCGAAATATTTTTAGTCTTAGTATCGATTTCTATGATCCTTGACAGACTAATTGGTCCCTCATGAATGCAGAAAAAACATAACGTCCGCTGGACCAACAGCAGAGAAATTACGAAGGAAACTTTTCATTTTTCGGTTGTAACTATTGAGACGTTGCTCACAACGTATTTGTAGTGCGCGCAATCGATTTCTCTCGCATAATCACGTCGATTTAGCGTATCCAAGAATTAAGTTGCCTATTTTTCAAAATCGGCCGGATATTGACTGAAAAAATCCTTGCTATTTTGCGATTTTCAGAGCTCGGAAAATTTTCATTTACGATTATAAAAACACACAAATAAATTTGTTCATACTCCATTATTCATCAATATTACCAGATCTCTTCTTCTTCTTCTTTCAAATGGCTATGCTAGGGAATGGAATTTCGAGAACTATGTTAGGTGTTTTAGTTGTTTAATTACATATTCATAAATTACTTTCTTGGAACGCCTCGGATAAAAATCTTAATACGAATGTTACTGGAGTTCGAAAGCCGCAAGAATATTACCAGATGCGTCGGCAATACATGCAAAACTCATACCATAGACTTCAAAAATATTAACCAGACGTACGTCGACATGCTAAAAATAACGATTAGAATTTAGGAACGACAAATTCATACATAGTTCAAAGTGATGTCTGTAGATGCTGGAAGTAAAAACGGGCATAAATCTTAGCTCAAAGACCATCTTGATGTTCGGGAACCACGGGACATTCCATACATTCTGTTCTGTCAGTCTTGCCCTGCGGAGTTACGGTTTTCTTCGCATTAGATCTAAAAGCCGTTTATAATTTATAGATCATCTAACTTGTGGTGATCGAATAACTTTTAGCACTCAAGTTGCTTGCAAATAAATAAAATATGGCTGAACAACTGAACGATGAAGAATGGGACCCCATCGATGATCCTGATCCTATTGAAGAAATACAACCCTTTACCACTGAAGAGTGAGTTGTTATATCCCAGATACGCTTCTAGAGCTCCGAAAAATCACAACTCGCTGCAACTTGTGTTTTTGACAGCCATGCAAATTCCCTTCGATTCCTAACTTAGTGGTTAACAACTTCTTTTCAGATTTTTAAACCCTCGTCGACATTTTTGATCACACATTGTTTCATCGACAAGCATGCTTAGCTACAGAAAGCAGCGTTTATATGACCTCCAGGCCACAATGATGCAATATTTTCTTTGCACATAGTTCATTCATATCAAGTACATTAATTCTTATCTAAAACCTCAATCGGTATCGCAATCAAGAACACTAATCATATGGTTCATGGATGGAGGATGAAGTTGGTAATGTTAATGTAATGATGCATATTTAGGCAACGATTCTTCATATCTTTAGGATTATCCAATTTCTCTTAACAAACCATGATAAATAAAATATATTTGTATAAATTCCTTGAAAGTCATTCTCAAATTGTGCTATAATGATTTTTTCACTGCTTTATATTTTGTTGCAATGATATTACTAACGTCAGCCTTATTGTGATGCCCACTTTTATTGGCCATAGTCTCCAAGTTAATCAAATTTATAGTATTGGTCATATAATGGAAGTCTGTTGTATTTTTTTTGTTGGGTCTCATACTTTTCCAGTAATCGCTCGACGTAATTCAATTCTCTGGGCACTGACTAGTGATATTACGACTCAATTTTATTTTGTAAGCTCTTGATAGTTTTCTTTAAGACAATTAGTGTCTATGTAACATCTGTTGTTTCCCAAGATCTGCTTGTTATCTGTGCAAAAGGTTCACTTCTCATATATATGTGATATTTACTTATAATTTCTCGTTAATAAAGTTTAGAGTAATCCATCCTTTCAAATGTTGGATAAAATTTTTGCTGAATTTTTATTTTTAATATGCTGTCCTTCATTTTCTGACATACGTACATGAAAAATTTGAAAAATATTTTGCTATTATTTTAGTGTTCAGATAAAGGCACGGAAGATGGATAATAAACATTCTAGGTACGTATATATTTCTTCTATTTTCAGATTGGCAGAAATGAAGAAAGAAACTGGCAATCAACTTTACAAAACCAAGAAATACGCAGAGGCCTTAGCAGTTTATACTGAAGTAATCGGTAGGTGTCTATGAATAATAACAATGGAAAAGCGTTTGTTCTGAACGTGAAGAATTCATTTTGTGATCAATTATTCAACTGAACAATAATTTTACAGAGCTATGTCCCAATTCACCAGCGTACTATGGAAACCGCGCTGCGTGTTATATGATGCTGGGTAAATATCACGACGCCTTGGCAGATGCTAAGAAATGCATCGCCATTGATCCAGGATTTGTAAAGGTATATAAGTCTAAACACTATGAAATCCGCAACAAAGAGACTCATTTATTAAAGATTAATGAGACCCAAGGTATGAATCAAAAGTTAGGTAGAAAGAAAAATTCGTTTGAAAAATCTCCAGCAATACTTTTTATGCCACGATGGTGAACAAGAATGAAACATCATCCTTTTCTCAAATTGTGAATATCTCAGTTGGTATTATTCGAATTTGTACAGAATCATTTTTATCACATGGTATGGATGTTGTTTCATTTGAGTTCACTATCATTGACAATTAATATTGCTGCAGATTTTTTCAACAGTCTTTTCTCTTTTTTCATAACTTTTGATCACCCTAAAAAATTCTGAAATATTTGTGACATGTATAGTATTCTTAAAGGCTTATCCACGAGTTATGAAATGCTCTCTGATTGTCGGCGATAACATCGGAGCTAGAGCAGCCATGGAAAAGGTGTTGGAGCTGGATCCCAGTAACAGTGCTATTCTCTCGGAGAAAAAAAACTTGGAACACCTTGAGAAATATTTACAAGAAGCAGAAGTGGCTTATGGAAAAAAAGATTTTCGTAAAGTAAGATTCATTTATTATAGAAGTTTGACGAGATCTGACAACAAAATCAATGCTCTATATGAAAATGTTCAAAATTTATTCACATTTATTACAGGTTGTATATTGCATGGACCGCTGTTGTGATGTGAGCACCTCTTGTGTGACATTCAAGCTCCGCAAAGCAGAATGCTTGGCATTTCTAGGCAGATTTCAAGAGGCACAGGAAATATCCAAGTTTGTTATATTTATTGATTGTTTTAGTTTTGGTATCCTTCACCGTTTTAACCCTGCGTGTGAACACAGAGTCTTTTAGGGAGCAGTCGTTTTCTGAATATTAATTTTTGTGAACAATACTTGAAAACTTTTGAGTCTGCCAACTTTTGAATAATATAGTTAACGCTTTGAGAAGAAACCCTGAAGTTTTACCGATTTCTTGAAAGCCTAGAACAGTTTGAAAAAGTGTATGGACAAAAGGTGTAAAAAATCAAGTGTTCACACGGTGGGTTAATCATGTTTTGTCTGTTTTAGCGATGTTTTACACATTAACAAACAGAACGTAGATGCAATTTATGTACGCGGCATGTGTCTTTACTACCAAGACAACATAGATCGAGCATTTATGCATTTTCAACAAGTTCTTCGATTAGCACCTGATCATACTAAGGCGATGGAGATTTACAAGGTAACATCAAAATCCAACTACAGTTTCAACCATATCGTAGGTTTGTACTTACACAAATGAAGTCATGAAATATTCTTAAATCTCTTATGCCTTGAAACTTTTCTCTCTTATCGTTACAACATCTTGAAAACAATATTAATGATTATAATACTTCTTCAATTCTTGTCATATTTCAGAGAGCGAAATCTTTAAAACAGAAAAAAGAAGACGGTAACACTGCGTTTAAAATGGAAAAATATGCCGAGGCATTCGATCTGTATACCCAAGCCTTAACCATAGATCCTCAGAACATATTAGCCAATGCTAAATTACACTTCAATAAAGCATTGATATATGCCAAGGTAAACACACAGTTTTTATCCAAACATATAAATCTGAATATTTGCTTAGGCGGAATGTATAATTTTTTGTAAAAGCTGTACTTCCTTTTTGCATTGCATTGTAATTCATCAGCTTACTGCCACTTTTGCCATCAATGACGTGGTTTATTCCCATATGATTTTACGATAAATATATTTCCAGCTAAGAAAATTCAGAGAATCTTTAGAAGAGTGTACCGAAGCACTGAAGCTCGATGAAAGTTACCTTAAAGCTTTACTTAAACGAGCCGCCTGCTACATGGAACTTGGAGATTTTGAAGAGGCTGTTCGTGATTACGAACAAGCATGTAAAATGGACAAGAGCAGAGGTACCGTGAAATTAGATAGCCTACAAGAAAAATCAATTTTTGCTAGAAACACAGCATAATTTTCCTTGAATTAGAGTTTTAACTTGTCGAATCTTAATTTTAGATAACAAAAGATTGCTGCAGGAAGCCAAGCTTGCATTGAAAAAATCCAAGAGAAAAGACTACTACAAAATTCTTGGCATTGACAAAAATGCGTCAACCGACGATATCAAGAAAGCATATAGAAAGAGAGCCATGGTACATCACCCAGGTAATATATGCCGTCATTTTAATTTTTGGCGATTGAACCACATCATTTGACAGATGATTTTTTCATAATGAATTTCAAATTTTATAGATAAACACGCGAATGCTTCTGAAGGCGAGAAAAAAGAACAGGAGAAAAAGTTCAAAGAAGTTGGCGAGGCGTACGGCATTCTCTCAGATCCCAAGAAACGTGCGCGATATGACAACGGTCATGACTTGGAAGATATGGAGGGTGGAATATACGGTGAGTATTTGACTTTTCTGACGCTGACAAAAAAATTATACTATTCCATTAAAAAAAAAAAAAAAAAACCAAATTGACTTTCATCCGACCTTGGCAATTCTGCTTACGATAAATCTGACACTTTCATCTTCGAACGATAAATGTTTTGCAGGAAATATTTTTTCGTATCTTGCATAGTTTCAGAGTAATCGGCCTGGGGCGATTAAAATGAAACACCCTGTATATCCCTATAACACAACAGTTATGCTAACACGTAATTTTTTTTATTGCAGAAATGGATCCAAATGCAATGTTCCAATCCTTCTTTGGACATCATGGTGGTGGCTATCAGTTCCAAGCAGGCAGTATGCCCCACGGTTTTACTGCCCACTTTGGTTAATTCTATTTCAGTAATACTGCTATATAATAGATATGTGTACGTCATGAGATGAAATGTACCTCTGTATATAAAATCATATCCATTTGATCTTTGGGTTTCTGTATCGTTCAATTTGACGAAAGTAGCTTGCTCAGATATCTGACTAGTTATTAAATTTTCATATTTTTTCTCTGAATGTTTTTTTCTTCTGTTTATGTGACAGAATAAAATGTCTTCAATTATACCTATCAAATTAAGGTTTCCGACGTACAAAATTTCCTCTTATTTGCAGAAATTTGAAGAAATTAGTGTAAAATCCATTTTTTCTCAGCATGTTAAGTTATAAAAAAATATGTTCAGTCGACAATTAGCATTCTGATGAAAATATTAACTGTTCGTTTACAAGTGAGGAAAAGTTGATTTTTCGACACGGCAAATCTCTCGGTTTTGACCTGAATATTTTGATCATTACATTAACATGATGAATAGATGTTTCCGTCAATTCTTCTCAACCAGAAGAAATTCATTGTCTGACAGGACCGAACAATCACAAATATTACAATATATAATTTTATTTTCTTCCGTATTTCATGAAAATCTGAGCAAATTGAATATAGCAATTTATCACATATATTTTATTTTTCCGTTTGCCAAATAGCGTGATACAACTTGCATTCAATTGGTAACGGAAATCTTATTCTTCTTCGTTTCATTATGTTACATCACTTTATAAGATGAATGAAAATAAGTCTACTAAACGTTTACTTGATATGAAAATTTGCTGCACTAATTTTTGTAGCTGATTGTTAGTTTTATCAAAAGCGCAATTGAAGATGAGACTTTCAATTTCTGATGAGCTGCAGGCTTGGAGATACAGTGACCAACAGTCGAAATGTTGAACGAATATTCAATAACTCTTCCATTATTGTTCTTTGCCTTATTAAATCATGTAAACGTGTGTTGAAACGTTCTATTATGGTATGAAATATAATGACGTGGCAGTAACCATCGAATATATTTATATCATTAGCATAATCGTATGACTGTAGCATGAATCATTGATATTAAAAAATCCAACCGATGCATGCAAACTTTACTAGTCTGAATCACAGTGATTTATCTCAGTGTTTTACAAAATATTCCATGCTACAATTTTCCTCCTCATGATGAGTGAAAGTTTAGCACATATTTACTCAATGCTATACTAATCAAGGCATGTCAAAGCAAAAAGAAAAAAATATCATCTTGCCTTGTATTGCGCTAAGTCAGTTACCCTGGATTAATTATATACTAAAACTGAAATTAATAACCCGTGAATATTTGAAAAACTGTAATCTTTACAGTAATATATTGTGTGATAGGGACGATTCTTTACAAATTTGTACAGCTCTATTTTATTTTTGGTTTTCTACTATTTTTTTTCGGTATAATTATTGCTGATAAATACGATGTGACCAGAAAAAACTGTAATGCTGACATAAGCAACGTGTTGAAATATTCCTATCGCCATCGATTATAATTTAAAATATATATTTAATCAAATTTAGAAAGTAATGTTTTCTGTGGAGTAGATATTCGATGATATCAGATGTTTCAATGTAAGAACTGAGATTATCGGAATGAAGGTAAAGGGTATCTTCATGAAGTAGGCCTTGAACCCACTTACACCTCAGACTGCATTATGTATACTCGTAAGAAAATAAAACTATGACTTAACATATATTGTATTTCTATAATGATATGTTGTTTTAACTTGATCTCATGTTACATGCATTAAATAATACAATATTGTACTCCTGTGCTGATTTCTTTTCGTCGTTGCAACATATATAGTTGAAAAATTATAAAACAGGGTCTCTGTTGTCTTTCATTGGAAATGAAATCAACTGATTCAACTTATCTATCAGTAAAGGTAATAATTATGAAATTCTCGTGGATTTTCGTCTCGATTTACTGCAGTAAGCTGAACCGTGAAAACTGGTAGTATTTTCTCAGCAACGATTCTACGACATCCTAGCCAAGGTACATTTTGGGTACCCATAGTTTGAATCAGTCCGAAGAGCCAGCTTCATTTCTACCACTGAGAAATTTCTTTAGGTCATGCAAAATTTATTCTGGACTATCTTCTAAATCAGGAGTCAATGTTTTATATAGTATGTAGACATTAGAGAAAACGCAATTAAAGCTTCCAAAGTTACTGTCGAAAAACAGAAAAATTTCGTTGTATTTTCGCAGTTGTTGATCTTACGATGTGGTTATCTTTTTTGAATTCCTGAGGGTACACAGTCCAGCCGTAGTAGGGTTCTACAAATCGGTTGCAACGGGAGAAAGTTTAAATAAATATAGTTAAACCTTAATCCGATGTAATGTATCGAGATTAGTCGATTGAGCGCAGTTTCAACTCACAGTTATCAATTGCGGAAAAGTTACAGATGAAAAACGAATCTTCTTGAGGTATTATCGCAGCTGTCGATTTTACCGTATTTTGGAGTTATTTTGAGTTCCCATCAAGTTGGTGAGAATCCGCATCGAAAAATCGCTTTCCGACAGAAAATTTTAGGGCCGTTCAGCCGTAAAAATAATATGTAGTAATAAATATCAAACGATTTTGTTAAATATAGTTTTTCAAAATCAAGTTTATTACATTTTTGAGACTATGAATTACATTACATTGTGCATTCAATATTGTCATTTTCAAATATGCATGAGGTATACAGATTTCTGATTATAGTTTATAACCAGCTTATCACTATTTTGTTCTTGAGGTTGTAAGACATCCTTAATCTATTAAGTACCAGGTTTTTGTTATGGATTTCTAATGTTTACATTTGTGTATATAATTCTGAAAAAATAGCGTAATAAGTTTTGTACAATAGTGATGAAAAATATTGGTTTACAAGTTGTTGTGTAGTTTTGGAAAACAATTTTTCATAAAATTTGCTCTCAAACCACACTGATCAATAAAAATACTTTCCTTGTAAGTCTCGTGAGACCATTTCATTTAAATTATTGGTGGTAACATGTATCATTGTGTAATGATGAAAGCATTTCGTTAACATACGTTAAACATTAATACAAGACTTTGAAAAAGAAATGAAGCACAAAAAAAATCCCAAGTTGTAAGAGTTTGGAAAAAATGTTTCGAATGCTTGTGAGGTAATAAAAATTAAATCCTCACGCAATTCGGGCACCTAAGATTAATTTCTTTAAGTAACTGGTTACTTTAAAATCAAGAAAAAAATGCCAATGATTTGCTCTTGACATGTATGCTCAATTAATATGACTAATTCATTGAGATCTTGATCAACGAAACATTGTCATGTACTTATTAATCCTCTAAAGGCAAACTGATTTCATGTCATTTTTTTTACAATTTCACCCAAGATTTCCGTATTTTGCTTAACGTGCATTTTACACTTCTGTACTGAATGCTCACTGAGTGTTAGAATCGATCCAAAATTTGGGAAATTGTAGAGTTCAGAATCACGTTTGGGTGGTCACCGAAAATAGTTCGAAAATATGAATGAAATTACGTTAAGTAAATCAATTGCCTAAGGAGGGTTTCTCTACGTGCCAGTTTTTGTATAAAACTAAAAACAACCAGAAACTTGACGCTTCTGCAGTAGATTATACGAATATTTTGAATAATTAATTTGCAAAGAGAGAGGAAGAGCATAGAGAGCCAAAGAGGCAGATACATTTTCCATGAATGTTAATAATTACCTCCAAGAAATAGAAAATCGAGTCTATCTATACTTAACTTATGAAGACAATTATAATGTGCTTTCCAGCCAGCACGACGTTTT
The DNA here is from genome assembly GCF_021901495.1 of Neodiprion virginianus. Classification (NCBI taxonomy): domain Eukaryota; kingdom Metazoa; phylum Arthropoda; class Insecta; order Hymenoptera; family Diprionidae; genus Neodiprion; species Neodiprion virginianus. The sequence continues at coordinate 11,473,182 of NC_060878.1, forward strand.
GATTTTAACTATAAACTAAAAACTGAATTACTTTTTTCAATATTTGTGACATACAGCAATACACATAAACATACGTATGTATGTATGTATGTATGTATATATATATATATATATATATATATGTATGTATGTTAGAAAATATACATATATGTATAAGTACAAATATACCATGGTTCGGCAATGGCATCGCGTAAATACGATTTCAAAAAAGAACGTGATTGAATTTAGAGCAACTGTTTGGATGTATTATTACTGAAACATTAAAATGAGATTCAAATATACTAATAACATTGCTGAAATTTATCATCCAACCAATGTTGCTTATTTTGAACGTTTTTGAGTTTTGTAGAGCAAATGCTTTTGTCTTGGAATCACATTGTACTTCTGGCATTCGTAATCAAAGTTTTTTTAAGTACAACATATTGAAATAATCTATTTTATATTTGGCAGTAGAAATTTCAGTGCCAATTATGTTTTTTTTTTTACTCATTACTTTGAGTTCATTCGAATGATTTCATGATGAATGAAACCACTTCTGGCACAATCTTTTTTTTAATGTCCACTATTAATGACCGATGTTAGGAAAAGAGAAAAAAAAAACCATTTGAAAAATCTTCAGTAACGTTATTGATACCAATGATAGTGAATTAATATACCAACAATTTGAGAAAAGTTTATGTAATCGGACAGGTTCAAAATGATTGAACTTAGGTGTTTTTACGGATTCTAATATTTTTTAACTCATTTTTCTCATCGTAGAAATTTCCAAAGGTCGCCAGAAAAAATGATACAAATAATTAGCTCCAGCACGGATTATAAAAAAATATCTTTCAACGTAGGGTACACCGAATGTTCATCATCAATTACATTTATGCGTTATAACTATATTTTAGTATTAGATTTCTAGAATGTATTTAGGAAACTTTTGAGGGTTTAGTCAGCTAAGAAAATAAGCCCAAAACCGTTTTAATCGTCACAAAAACACTGGAGTTTGTTGATTTTCAATGTTCTACTTATAACAATTTTTCCCCAATTCTTATCTCACAATTGTATTATTCAAATTTTCTCGGATTCATTTCGACTGTATAGTAGAGATATTATTCAATTCGTGTTCACTATTATTGGCGTAGACTACATTGCTTGAGATTTTTTAAACGGCTTCTTCGGTGTTTTCTAAATTTTTAATTTCGTTGGTGGAGCTCATGCATCCCTGAGTATGGAATAAGATGTAAATGCTACGAAATCAAGTTCATTTCTTAAGGTCATAGGTATCTCTAAACGTTATAAATCATACAGATTCATAAATTGAATATTTTTTCTCAATGCCTAATTCGAGTAAAAATTGTTCGTTGTGCTCACGTTTTACATTGCGTTGTAACGGTGAAATACTCACTGGCAATTCTTTTTATCACAAATATTCTAATCTTTTGCCACAGTTTTAGGCACATAAGGTGTATATAACATATGATAAATACCTCGAATCAAGTCGGTAATTTTAAGCACAGCCGCAGAACAGGGAATCATTATATGTAGATTCAGTGTGCAGTTGAAATACTCTGAGTAATTGGAGACTTTTTGGACATGAAAATGTAGAGAAAATATATCACGTAGTAAAGATTTCTTTACCTAGAATATTCGTATCACTTTGTGATTATTAACTAGGATATTTCGAGTAACTGACTAAAGCACAACGCACCAGGAAAAAAATATCACGTAAGATTCCAATACATCCGTTGATGCTAATCTATGTCAATACTACTATAATCTAAAGTTTTTTTTGTGAAGTATAAAGATAATAAAATTAACGTTTTCTTCAAGTTGAAATTCTTCAACTGACTTGAAAAGGTGGAAAAATTAACTACAAGTTTGTACTGTTCAAAAATACAAATAGAATACTCGGTTATAACCATTCATTGTGAATGCTTTTCTTTGAAGTTGTCAATCTACTGGTATGTAATGATGTCTGCTCAATGTTTTTAGGCCTATTGTCAAGAATATTATTTTCAAATAGGCTGACCTTTACTTCTTCTGGATAGTACCATTGGACCCATGTACTGGAACGATTTCTTGCGTAACGCTTTCGAAGGCCTGTAAAATAATTTTGAAAAGTTGACAGTAATGTTTATCAGACTTGTAATTGGAAAACCACTTGGTAGAGTATCTAGTGTAATCAAGTTCCAGGGGATATCAAGTTGCGTTTTGTTGCTTCTGTCAAATAATTTCATCTCTGAATCACAATCAATTACAAGTTGGAACATTTCTAATTGAAATTAGAGGAAAACAAAATGTGCTTTACATCACGTCAATTCAATTTAAAAGAAAAATGAATTATTGGATCGTCTGGAAATCAATGAACTATAAAAAAAGCAAAAAATGCTCGTTGAGTTGTTTCATTCGGTAAGCAACATTTGATTTCGCTTTCACCTAATAACTTATTCTTACAAGGAACACTAGTTTGATTTGCCCCTTCAAATTCGTTGCAACTCATATATGTTGTAGATCATTGAAAACTAAAAGACATATCTTTTTTTTTTTTGTCGGCGGGAAAAAAGGTTTAAAAGAGTGAAAACGACCCCCAAAGATGCGCTTGCTCTATTTGAATGAAACCAAAGCTGAAATGTTTTATTCATAAATAGAATTTCAATAATTGTTCTTCTAATATTTCTCGAATTCATCATGTTCTTCGTTTTGCACATTTTAAGTATTTTTTGATAGTTCCAAATACCGATGCATGTCCTAAGCAAGAAATCAATGAACGGAGATAAAAAATTCTAGCACATATGTCTGACATTATCCTATATTTCCTGTGACTAGATGCTCAGTTTGATGATGAAAAACGAGTGTACCTCTTTAGCGACGGTTTTGAGTTCCTCAGCCATATTTTTCCCCATTTCGCCAAGCATTCTAGAGAAGTATCCATTTTCATTTTGCAAGAGTAAATGAGGATGATCGAACTCTACTATTTGTCCATGATCCATTACTAAGACCTTGTCGCTGTCCATAATTGTGTTCAATCTGTGAGCTATGGTCAACACAGTGCAATCTTTGAATTCTGTTCTTATCGTATGTTGTATCAAGGCATCAGTAGACGGGTCTACATTTGCTGTAGCTTCATCGAGAACGAGAACTTTGTTGTTCCTTAGGAGTGCCCGGGCCAGACAGACAAGCTGGCGTTGTCCAGCACTGAAATTAGTTCCACCCTCGTTGACGAGGTGATCAAGCGACGCGATAGAATCCTTCAGTTCGACTTGGTCTAGGGCAAGCCAAAGTTTGGCATCTTCAAACTTGTGAAAGGGATCAAGATTGTCTCTCACTGTGGCAGAGAATAAAACTGGCACTTGCGGTATTATCGAGATTTTTGTTCTCAAATCGTGAAGGCCAATCTTTTTAGTGTCTATATTGTCCAAAACTATTTCCCCTTCCACTTTTGCTAAGCGAAACAGAGCTGAGATGAGCGAAGATTTACCAGCTCCAGTGCGGCCGACTATTCCAACCTGAGGTCAATTGAAATGCCGGATAATTTCACAGAGCAAGATCATCAGATATTTCTTTATCAAGAACTGACTGTTTGGTTACATTTCACTGGGTTTTTTCTAGAGATGTGGAATTCTTGTGAATATTAATGATTTGATTCACCTATTTTCAAGAATGAATGGGCTACACAGCCAAAATCAAAAGTTAAAAAGAGCAAATACTTTTTGAAAATAAACATGAACGAAAAAAAATCCCTACCACGTAAAATAAATGAGTCTGACCAAATTTGAATACCTCAAGCTAAGATATAAACATTAAAAGGAAAGTTTCGAAATTAGAACGTTCAAACGGATTAAATTATATACTTTGTTTGCCATAGAGATTTTCAGCAATTGTCTGAAAAAAATTGTGCCAATAGTTATGTTGAAAGTGGACAGAAATAGTTTTTTTGACTATGGCAGAATAGATGTTTAGCAACAGTCATATTAGCGTGTTATAACCATGCTAGAATGTATTATTTCTTGAAAATTTTCCAAGCAATTCATGAGAATGTTCTCGGAAAAACGAGCCCAAAAGTGTTGGATTCTGATTGAAAACTGATTCTGATTGAGGCTTTAAATTGCAAAACCTTTACTCAAATTGTAGTTATCGCAACTTGTGTTCTTCGTATTTACTTTGATCCATTTCCATTACACAGTAGGGATGCTGTTTCATTCGTGTCCGCCATCACTGGCTTAAATTACATTGTTGAGATTTGGTAAATGGTAGTTTATCAACTGTTTATTCAGACAGTGCGGCCCGATCATCCCTAAACCTACCTTCATTCCAGGCTTGATTACAACATTCAGGTCTTTGAGAACTGGAGGTTCGGACTCCACATAGCGCAGATATGTGTGATTGAATTGAATTTGACCTTCACTCGGCCATTGTGCTGGGGGTTTTTGACCAGGCTCGCTCTCGAAAGGTCCCTCCTTCTCGAGTTTGGTAAACTGTAGAACACGCTCGACGCTTGTCATCTGAGAAATAACTTCTGCCATTTGACGCACTCCATGTTGCAGCATTCCGCACAAAATCAGTACTTGTGAAATTGCCAGTCCAACATCGCCAGCGAATGTATTACCTTGAAACAAAGATCGAATTACAAAACTTGAGGTCTTTTCACTCGTATGAAAAGCGAGAACGATTATTTAACAAAGTAACAATAACGACGAAAATAGCAATATCGATATCTCTCAACCACTGAAACGCAACCTGAAAAATTACCTTTACATTCCAGATAACATATTGAGTAATAAGGTTACCAGTTATTTTTCTTATTACTCTACTGGTCACGGCTTTTTGGTGGTAGGTCCATACAGTACTTGAATAAAAAATTCTCTCCACTTACCATGATTTAAGAAAATGAAGCTGTACGTGACAAATGAAACAAAGGCAAGGGATACCATATCCAGCCAAAATCCAAAAGCCGTGCTACTTATAATGGTAAGATAGTAAGCTGCGGTATTCAAGTTTTGATGGATGTCAAACTCTTGGCGCAACATCTCTTCTACTCCAGATGATCGGATCGTCGCTAATCCACTCAAGGAAGCACTCACATGTGAAAACACAGGGCTTTTTGCTGTGAATTCAATTAATATTGGGGAGTAAATATAAATCCCAAGTAAACATTATTCTAAGAAACTTACAGAAATTTCTACCAATCTATTCCGAAAAAGAACTTCTGACAGTTTGATGCTTTTTCTAAAAAAAATCTCTGGCAGATTATAATAATGTCTACGAGTTTTGTGGAAATATCTCAATTTCTGTGCAGACAGAATTAATTTAATCAAGTTTATAGAAAACCTTGGTAATTGAAAATTTTTCAAAATTTATGATAATACTAGCGTAGCTAGAAATATTTTTTTACAGATACGTGATGCTGTCAGAAAAGATGGCGAAATACCAGAATCCTGCAGGTTTTTCTCAGATTTGTGATACAGAATAAAGAGCTGAATAAATATGAGGTTTTTTTTTTCAAACACTTTCTCGATTTTAATCACTAACTAAAATTGGTCAGAATAGTCAAAAACTAAAAAACTTTTTCAGATTTTTGATAATAAATGAAATTCGTACAGAATATGAGTTTATTCTAGAAGCCTGATGAAATGGGGAGATGATTGACAAAACAGTACGTTGAAAATTCTCAGAACTGTAAATACTTACTAACACCTTCCAGTCGTTTGATATCACGAGCCGATGAGACGTAAATTTGTTGGATTAGCCAGTACAAGAATCCCATAACGATTATTGCAAATATCATCCACCAATTGATTATGACCACTTGAATCAGGATACCAGACATTACGAGGTAAACTTGTAGAGATTCTATCATCACTCGGGGAAGAATTTCGTCTATTGCTCCCATATCCTTTGAAAATCGATTAAGAATACGTCCTGGGGGATAATTGAAGTGTTGATATTTGAATTCAAGAATTTTGCAAGATAGTTGTCGCAGAGAATCATTACTCACCGGAAGGATTTGTATCAAAGAAATGCATGGGGGCTTTCAAAATGTTTGCAAACATCGTGTTGTGTAAACCTTTGCTGGCGTTCATGCATAGTTTGAAAAAAAGTAAACTTCGAAGTATTGTTATCACAACACTTCCAGTTATACAGCCACCGTAAATCCATAATGCCATACTTGTGTCAAAGTGAGATGCTTGTGCAGTCAGATCTTTTGGAATAACCTGAATATGCAACATATTTTATTAATTGGTACACCTCAATTGCAGAAGCGGATGATATACCAGAATAAAGTACTTTTTTTTGTATAAATTTACTCTAAGCAATTGATTGATTAAATCGTAAGCTTTAATTCATTGTTTTATCATCAAAGTAATTATTCGAAATGTTTGATAATCATTTTCTCCGATTAACCTGCTTTTTAAATTAATCGTCTTTCCGATTCATCGTTTTTCTGAATACTCAATTAATCGCTGTTTCTGATGTCAAAACGGTTCGTCAAAGTCTACTGTGATCGACTAATCTCACAACCTTAGCATAAATCCTTCATTACTATACTTTTCAATGACAAGTCTAATGCGCACTTGTTGAAATTAATTGTGAGAACAAGGTATTTCAAATTAAACACAGGGAAAATTATAGATAAAATGAAAAGCGTATGACATCTGTGGAACTTACTAATGTTGTAAGCGGAGTATTTGATGAATTTAACTCAGAATCGTTAGATGAAAGTATGGGGATTGTTGCATTGCTTGGAAAATTGTTGATTGTGCAATTTTCGGGCGGTTTTTCCATTAATTGACGGTCTTCTTGTTTAGTCCTATTTTAAAATGTCAAACGAATCAGAATTAATACGAGAAATTCCGATCGCAGATATTTTTTTGACACTTTGGGATGTTAATAACTGTCGAAACTTCAAAATGTCTGTATAATTACCAATATGATAGCCAGTAGTCGGTTCCACTGCTGGCCAGTTGACCCAAAATCAATGTAAATATAACCATTAGAATCATGAATGTTGACCCGCCAGCTCTGAAATATTGCCAATACAGCATACTCGAGACACCGCCTTTGGCCATCAATTCGTCAGTCTCTTTGGGCTCATCTTCTATATCCTCATCTTCGTTCAGGTTTGAAATTTCGGATACCATTCGTTCTGCAGATGGGTGTACCACAGCTTTAACCTTTTCTTCAGACTCGTCTTCGTTCAGCAAATTCGCAAATGTTGTATTATTTTTTTGCAATTCTTCAAATGACCCTTGACTTGCAACTTTGCCCTATTCAGGACAAGTTTTGTGTTGATTGGATACAGGTGTTTCAAGGTTGAAATTTCAAATCTTTCGATATAAAGGAAACCAACTGCTGTTCGTTTTGAAAAAGAATAGGTGGTACGATTCGAATCAATGGTTAAAAGAGAACAAAATTAATTTCAAAAAATCTCAAACAGCGTTATTTGCGCCAATAATGACAAATGTGAATGAAATAAGATCCCTGCAATGTAATAGAAATGATTTCGAGATAATCTGAACAACCCAAAAAAAGATACCCAGAATTTGAGAAAAGGTTTTATAATCAGAACGTTCAGAATGTTTGAATTGTCATGTTTTTTTAATTAGATTCTACTGCTTTTGGGCTCTTTCAGCGGACGATCAGATCCCCAAAAATTTGTTGAAATACCTTAAAGAACTCTCAAATTAGAGTACAGATGTAATGCATAAATGTAATTTTTGACGTACAGTTGTTATCCGGTACTCATGCAAAACTATTTTATTCCACTCTGGAGATAACTGAATATTTGTAAAAAAATTTTCGGATGATATCTGGAAATCTCTATGATGAACGAAATAAGCTGAAAAAAATCAGACTCGGACGAAAAATAACGATGCTTAATCATTTTAAACGTCCTAACAATAAAACTTGTACTTGAATTGTTGATATCGTAGTTCGATAAAATTTGCTCAGAATCAATTCTATTAGATTGTAGCAATATTTTTTGATCAGCACATCGTTGGCACAAATAACTGCCTCAGATTTTTAAAGCGATTCTTTTTCATTCCTTAACTTTTGATTTGAACGCACAGCCGATTATCCTTATACGAAGTGGTCAAACTATGCAATTTTTCTGCAATAACTATCGAATACTCACGTTATCTAAGACAATAATCATGTCAGCATTTTTTAAATATTGTATTTGATGCGTTACTAGAATTCTCGTCTTCTGTTTTAGGTAGCCATTTATGCATTCGTCGAACAGTTGTTTACCCACGTGTGTATCAACTGCAGAAAGCGGATCATCCAGGAGATATATATCTGCATTTCTGTAGACAGCTCTGTAATAACCAATTTAGTAACAGTTGTAGTACTTTATCTACTCTTAGTCCAAAAATTATATTATCAACACCATATTGTTTCAATGAAGTAGGAAGAATCCAATTTTTTTTGCAAATGTTTTTATATGCATTTGAAAGCAATTACCTGGCCAAATTAACTCTGGCGCGTTGTCCGCCGCTCAGTGACGCACCTTTTTCGCCAACAATACTCTTATCACCCTGAGGGAATTGCTCGAAGTCTTTTAGGAGAGCACAAACTTTTGTAACTTCTCTGTATTTTTCTTTATCATATTCTTGGCCAAATAGTATATTGTTACGAACACTGCCACCGAAAAGCCATGGTTCTTGACTGGCATATGCAACAGAGCCGTTAACATAAATCTGACCTTGAGTTGGTGGAAGTTCACCCAGAATTAATTGCAGAAAGGAACTCTAAAAATTGTAAACAATTTTAAATAAAAAACTGAAATTAACACGATGTAGAAAAATACGATTTTGTGGAGAATCCGAAAGAAATTGCTGAGCAATGTGGAGTGAAAGAATGAAATGAACTTATGAAGGCGAATAGTAACGATATAAAAGCATTTCAGAAAAATTCTTTTCCACTGATTCCAGGAAATTTGTAATTTTTCTCAGAAATCCATTCTAATTTTCCATGACACAATACAGTCAGAAAATACACATTAGACGTCAGATCGTTTTGATGTGTGATGTAAAAGAAAAGATTTGAAAAAATATAAGTTCTTAACAAAAACGCGACATTTTTTAAAAGTTTTTCCCTCAATTCCTGGTTTTCCCTGCCGGCAGTGACAACTATGTGCCACAAATGATACATAATTTTTCTTAGGATTGTCCAAAAATGTTACTAGATTTCTGAAAAATTACTGAGAATTTTTTGCATCGTGAACTTTCTTTAGCAACGGTATGGTGTACCTTTCCAGAACCAACTGATCCCACAATGGCGCATAATGTTCCTGATTCAATACGAATATCTATGCGGTGGAGGGTATTTGCAATAGAATTTTCAGTCCACGAAGTGGTAACATTTTTTGTTATGATAGCATCTTTCTGATCGCCAGATGGATGCCGCTGAAGGGAAGGAACGTTTTCTTCAAGAGATAGGAAGGTCTGAAAATATTTAAAAAATTACAATTAAAGTTTGATAACATTTTGTGATCCTGTAAGAAGCTTTTCGAATTTTTTGTATATCTCATTCAGCCGTGTCTTTATTTGGAATGAATTCTAGAATGTATAAAGAGTTTATATTGATTACCATACCTGGAGACGTTTGATTGATACCAAACTTTCAGCTAACATTGAGACAGCCAGAGGGTAAAAGATAGCCATGGTGCATTGAAGAATGTTGAAGTACTGTGCCAGTGAAAATGCTATGTCGGCAGATATTTCGTTACCGATAAGTACATATGTCATGATTGTGAAAAATAGAGTTGTACGTTCAGTGAAAACCATTGTTGCAAGGTAGAACCCTCTCAGATATGACGTCAGAGTTAAAACCTCCACCTCATAGCTGCAAATAAAAACATTTATCAATGGATACGACTTTGTCAAAGCACTGAAAAGTCAGCAAACGAAACTCTTATTTCGATCGCACACAAATTTCCACGGTATATCTTGCTATTAAATATCTTTGAAATAATATTATATGATATTTGATGTTTTTCAGTGCAGCAGATGCTGTGTTGTCCATGATGTCATACGTGGTCAACGTTATTGTGTGACTATGCAAATGGGTTGATTGTTTTAATGATTTTTCGCTAAAATTTGCTATTAACAAACCTTATATACCTTAATAACACTTGAGACTAAGTGCAACAGATTGCTTGAGATTAAATGTGAAAAGATTAAAGATTGAATAATGTTTTCTTTACTGATTCACAACAGTATTGTTATTTAATGGTTGGACACTACAAAGAGTACTTGTGTAATATTAAATGTTTTGATTGAGCTTGAGATGTTGCGTGTTTTTAGTTGTAATCTTTTCAAAAGACTGATTTCAAAGTTGAGTAGAGTCTCGATTGTTGGCAATGGTGGAAGTGAGATTTTGATAGGAATAGAAAATTTTTAATTTGTGGAGATTAGCTGTGTTAGCAGAGTGGGTAGTATGTTTAAAAAATTTAGATTGGTCAGGTTTTGAGGTTCTGGTTAAAGATGTACGAGTCTTAGGAGTTGAAGTAATGATCGTTTAAAGATTAGTCTTCGTGGAAAAGGTAGGGAGAGAGGAGTTTTTAGAGATAGACTGAAATATAACGGAACAGAAGCCAAATATTTTTTACATTGTCAGAAAAGACTATAAATTTTAATAGAATGTTTCGAATGTTAGCTTGCTGATTTGATTTTCAAACGTGAAGACGTATTTGCAGTGAAGAAAGACTATTCAGTGAAAGCTCTTAAAAGAAGATGAAGATTCATAAACAAAGGTATTTCTCATAGGGCACAAATCACATCGTTCAACAGAACGTCCTCAAACTGAGTTTAAGCATTCAAAAATTACGTAATTTTAGTACACACAAATAAGTTTCGAGCTATTTAATTTAGATTAGAATGTTATCCAGCAAAACTTGCAAGATTTTTGGGGAAAAAATAATCTCATTCACAGTCGAAAATGTAGGAAAGACATCTGTCACTATATACAGGAATATTAATTGTTCGCACTGGAGGTACATAGATGTCAAAAATTTATACAAAATTTCAGACAATTTTAATGAATTATGCAGTCTGTACCATACGACACCTCTTTTACTTTTCTTAACTTTAACTATCATAACTGTTGTTAGATAAATCTGAAATATTCTTGAATTTATTTCCTGCGAAAAGATTATATGTACCAAAATATTTCATTGTAAGTTAGAACATACCAGTTCTTGTAAAAAATTGTTATTTAAGGTGTGTATATTTTTCGGGAACAGAAAAATTTTAATACATGAAAAATAAATCACAAACCTTCTCGCCATTGATACAAGTTTCTCGAACGGCTTTTCCCATGCATACATTTTGATAACTTGAACCCCACTAACTATTTCGTTCATCAATCGTACTCTTGTATCAGTTCTTAAGGCAATTTTCATCCTCAACTTTGACGTCCATCTGCTTAAATATCCTGGAAGTATATCGAATTTTATATTACATACTTTGACGTAACAATTAGTTTAGCAAAATTAGGTCTATTTTGGATGAAAAAAACTTTTCTAATCCGAATGAGTAAAATTCAAAACATCCAACTTTAATAAACAAAAAAGAGAAGAGTACTCCAAGAGTAAGAATTTAGAGAAATTTGTAGATTGTAGAGCCTAATTTCAAATTCACTCTCCAAGTGTATTGATTGAATAATTTCTGTACATAAAAATTTCCCATTCATCGAAAACATTAGCTTGATATGCAATACATTTATTTTCATATACGGTTTACCTTGTAACGGAACTGTTTGTATAGTGATTAATAATATCCCAGCCAATGAGGCAACCTGGACACTGCGCCAGACAAGGTAGGTGATTAGGGCACCCTGAATCGGCAATATCCAAATGTAATGTAAAAACATGCCGACCGTATCAAATCTTGCAACATCGTTCGAAAGCAGATTGACGACCTGTCCACTGGCAGTTTTATTGGATGCGCATCTCGACAAACGCAAGATCTGGAAATGGAAATAGGTGTGTAAGTGTTCGATGATCGATAAGCGTTTATTTTCAGTAATCAATAAGGACAAATTCGATACCCGAGCTAAAATTATTTTCAGAAACTACCAGAATTTTCTCGAAATCTACTTAGAATGTGAAGTTTGGCAGTATTTGAGGTTAATTAATTTCAAATGTGTGAACTTATAATCTCTCTTAGAAGCCCATCCCAGTTTGTTTATAATGTGGTGCTATATATCAGAAAATTCCAGAATTCAGATTTTGTTAGTTGGGTAAAACAAATTTAAGTTGTAAAAAACATCGAGTTTTCTTTAGATATTGGTTCAATTTTCACCTCAAACTCAACTCGATCAAAAAAACGTCAAAAATATACAAACTCAAATTTTTTTTTTATAGATTTTCATTGTAAGTTAAGGGTCCTTCAAAGAAGATAACTTCTTTCTAGAAACTCTGCGGAATTTCTCAAATCTCTCAGACATTGTCAGACTAATTTAAACTTTTGCAGAATTAATACAGAATTTTTCTCATTACTGAATTTCTAATAAATATTATGTGAAGTATTTTAGAATTTTTTTCACTAGGTCACATCTTCATTTTTATTGTCACTTGATAATATCTTCAAAATAATATTCACTCACTTTTCGGTAAACCAGAGAACTGCATGCGATGCGAACTCTCATGCCAACTCGTAGTTGCCCCACATTTACGTGATGTGAAATCGCAGCATTTGCCCAAGCCAAGACCACGACTGCAGTGGCGTACATATAAGCTTCTTCAGAAGTAGAACCCGAGCAAGGTTTAAAGTGGGCGATCAAAAGTCCCAACACAAACGGTTGTGCTACTCTGGAAAAATATTGTACTACTTTTCATTTATGAATTTAATAAAAGTTACGTTCACATTTCATGCTCTGCTGGCTGAAAAATTTTGCTGATTAGGTTTTATACTTTGTAGGGCAAAGAAAATGCCTTCTTTTTTGATTCGGAAACCAATAATTGCAGCAGATATCACAGCCAAAGTATATTTTAACATTAATAATGCACCACATTCAACAAAATTTTTTTTTTATTCTAGATCAGACTATGCATAATTTCGTGTCAAATAAAAATGTGGTTAAATTTTTAATTTTCATCTCCCTCTCTGCTTACTTCTGGCAGCATTTGAAAGAAAAAACTCATAGTACATATAGGTATATAAAACAGACCATTTAAAGAGTAGGTACAATAAATTCCAGCAATACCCTATCTTTGATAAAATTTTTCACTAGAAATTTGGAGAAATCTGCAATTTGTCGACCTCCCAAAATAAAAATGTAATGAACAGTGTTACAATTTGAATTCATCTCACCTAATGAATACAGATAAAATCAGTATCCATATACCATAAATATAATATGACCTTGCAAAAGTTTTCTTTATCGCTTGTAGCAGTTTTGGTTTTCTATTTTCTTCCTTAGCATTTTTTAATTCATTTTTCCAATTTCTGTAAAAATTTTAATATATATTAGCAAATATTTTTCTACATCTTAGATTTAAAATTATGATAAACCATGGAAACATAAATATTATTTTCAGCCTTTATGATAAGAACTATAGTAAAATAGAATGCCAAATAGTCGAGTAATTCAGAATTCTAGAACTTTCCACTTTGAAATTGAAAAATTGTGTTTTTAGGTCCTAGGACAGAAACAATGAGTACTTTTCAGAAATAACACAATGAGCATAAAATTAGCAGTAATCCTGGGTTTCACTATTTTTAAAAATAGAATGTATATTTATATAAGGTTGTTTACTCTTCAAGGATATCTCCAAGTGGTGCGCTATGGTCTTCAGGAAGGGCGTTATACAAATCTTTGACTTCCAAATCATGAGTTCTGCCATACGCAAAGAGCGACTTCAACCACCTGTAAAAGTCATTGTACATCATGTGTGAAAAGATTGCAAAGAAATCTAAGATGTCTTTTGAAAGTCTAAACATATGCACCCTTGAACGGTCTTACTTTACTATAACGTAAATTGCTATCATTACAGATTTTCTGATTATTGCTTTGAAATGAGTGGTAAAATAAAATTTCCATTCACCACTCATTCACTTATAAACAATAGAATGGTGTTTGCTAAATTTACTGATCAGAAATTACAAGATGTCGCTTTTTTCACTACTTTACTGTCAGAGCAGACAAGTTATTATTTCAAATTTTGAATAATTTCTAATTTCATCGTAAGTTGTAAATAATCGTTGAATGTGGGATGAAAAATCGGAAGTAATCAGAAAACTCGCATCAGCGAATTCAGTCAGCTGGATATGACGACAGCATTCCTTAAAACTTGTGATGCTCATTGAAATAATATGTGTGGGGCAAATTTATAATTTTCATATTTTTTGCATTCAAAATAATGCACCATTTTTTTAGAAAATTTACCAAATAGGTTCAAACCAGTTTTATGCAATAAATTGTCCACATCAATACAATTCAATTTGATTAACCGTAATCAATTTTAAAGTGATAGCACCCATATCTGTGTCATATTCGCATGATAAGATATTCCCAAATTTTGTAGCAGAACTGAACAAAATCCATGATTATGTAGATATGTGCGATTACATCATCAAAGTGATGATATACAGAAAATGTCATATGTAACGAATAGTCTGATGAGTCAAATGTCAATACAATTGAATGTTATCACACAATAGAATAGTGAACTGTATGTACAACAATAGAATGCGAATGAATGTAAAGTCTTTGTTATGTTGGCAAGTTTTATTCTGCCAGACTAGGCGTATATTTTTAGAATTAATGGGACAACGTTGCAGAACGTTTTGGTAGGCATAAAACACTTGTGGAATTACAACTTTACTCACCAAAAAAATAATCGGCTGAAAGGATTGGCCTTAACTTGGGGACTGGGATTATCGTACTTTCGACTGCTGTCCATTCTGCCAAGATGTATATCATAAGCCGATGATCATAAGGCATCAAAAATAATCTACGTAAAGCCCAGACTATAGATCTATACTTAGAAAATAATTGATCGCAATCAGGATCAATACTTCTGACACCGACTAACTCATCATTGCACACCAGCCAACCGCTCCCGCTGGCTTACAATGAGATGCTGGCTGCAGTAACAACCAAACGTGGTCACGAGACTTCACGCAAGGTCAACTAACAGAACTGTCAGTATTTACAGATTGCTGTCTTTACTCGTAGCATGACTGAAGATATACCGTAAAAGCAATTAGCCCTGGGCTTAGTGAGTTCAGGGGATAATTCACTGCGCTGCAGTTACCGACCCATCATATGGGACCTTAGTGTTAAATCAGGCCGGCATAGCAGAATACTGCAGCCCTTACCATGCAATACCGACAACCATTACCATGCCTCACCCGCTGAGCGAAGCCCATAAGGTGATAAGGGCAGCAGTCTTCTTCTACACTGTGTCTTATGTTCATGCTCAACGCACAGAAGCATCGAGTAACCATACCCTATGAAGGAGAATGCTCCAAGGAGCCAGCCAGAAATGCAGTGCCGATAACGCTGACTGATCATATACATGTCTTGCCCTTTGCTGATTCATGTGTTAGATAAAGATAGTGGGTCCATCATTGTCGACCGGACACTGCAGCAACGTCACTGAAACTCTACAAATTACACACTACCGAGGAACACATGGCCCTCTTGATTAGGATAGGGTTACCACTGAAATATAATAATGGCTACTCGACTAGTCCAAGTTGGGTCAACGTTGGATGGCAGAAGTAAACTCTAGGGACTCCCGAATATGAATCGCAACTAGGTTTTCCGGGTGCAAAGATTGCATAAAGATATTCTCAAATCTTGTTTTATTGGTGATTACTGCTTTAGTTCATTCAAGACCCTCACAGAATGAGTACAGGTTCAACATCGAGTCGGCTTCCATCGTAGCTGACCATTGAGCAGATTTCAAGAGGATGAACCCTTCCTAGCATAGAAACAAAGAATCTTTTTCATCGGCCGAAGTGCGCACTTTTTCTGCACGTCGAATTTACCTTCCACCACAGAGTACTACAGAGAAAAGATATGTGTAAAGGGTGTTGAGTGAAAATATGGTTGCCAAAAAATTAAACAGTAGGCACCGCTTTTGTTATCAAAGACCCATCATTTCCGCCGATTCAAGTATGATACGGGCACTGGAGCTACATACATAGATGCATACAAACCTAACTATCCATAAACC
The DNA here is from genome assembly GCF_021901495.1 of Neodiprion virginianus. Taxonomy (NCBI): domain Eukaryota; kingdom Metazoa; phylum Arthropoda; class Insecta; order Hymenoptera; family Diprionidae; genus Neodiprion; species Neodiprion virginianus. Next base: position 11,489,359 of record NC_060878.1, read on the forward strand.
GGAAGCGGGTAGTTCTCTATGGTCACAGCGCTATCTGTCAACGAAAAAATTTGGAGTCATTTCGTGATGACACATTCGTAGTCCCAACCATCTTATGACTTACTATGTACATAATTTATTAATACCATTACAAAGATATTGACGAGCAGATACATTGAAAATAATGTCTAGAAATATTCCATCGTAAGAATTGTCAACAATTATTTTGAAAACTTCTATGTACGTATTTAACGACAATAAATTCGCATTACATCACTGCTGATTTGACATATGCGCTCATCGCGTAACCACCAGTAACCACTAGCTACTATAGCACGTCCGGTTTCCGCCATTTTGTTCTCGTTGTAGCGTGCTGGGCGACAAACTGCCATTTGTTTGCTGCAGATTCGTGCGCAGTCACTTTCCCAATCTGTGTGGTGAATGGTTTTTTTTTAGTTGTAATAAAAAGAACAAAGATATCGCATCGCGAAGTCGACAGAGCACTGATATATAACCGACAGAGAGACACACAGACAACAGAATACATAAAATACAAACAGTTGTTCAATAATTTAACTTGCGTATAGCTGTACGTTTTCTGTAATATATTTAAATAGTTTATTGGACTTTGGTAGTTTTGTTTTCGTTTTTATTTTCTTCTTTCTCTCTGTTTCGTGTCTCTTTTCCCCCCTTCATCCTGGGCTAATGCGTGGAATTTCAGAAAGCTCCCCAAATCGTACAATGGCGGAGGACTTTGATGTTGAGGCATTACTGGAGGCGCCCTATAAAAAAGGGGTAAGTTCATTTGTTACGTTTGTACATACATACATATGTATGCTATAAGACGGTTTGCAAAAAAAAAAAAAAACGTAATTCTTATGGTCGTCAGTCGTCGAATATATCTAGCGGGTGAAAAATTACAACGCTACTGTAATTTTTATATCATACATACATATATAATATTCCCGTCTTTTGGGCGTAACTGTTGCATTCATTATTTATAAGGAGAAAAAATATATATACACACATGCACACACACACACGCACGCATAGATACAAATGTGTACATGAAAAGCAAGAAATGAGAAAAAAAAAATAAATGAAATAAAAAATAAAATTTGAAAAAGATCGAAACTAACAAAAAATGCTCATTCTATATTCTTGACTATTGATCAATTCCTCCATTTTCTGTACTTATAGATGGTATGTAACATGTACCCTCGCGCTCGTGCGATGTTCCACAGCGAGTTCCTAGAAAAGACTTGAACACGAGGTACTAAGAACGACATCATTATTCTTCATCAGGATAATAATTATTAAAATATTATTATTTATAGTAAATCGTAGGGTATTATTATTACTACTAATGTTTATTACTTATAATATCGTTAGAATTTATATCTGTAAGCCTTAGCTTGGGAGATTCTCATCGCGTCGACACTCACTGGATTTTAGAATTCAATTTGTGTCTCTTTGTGGGGACTGCATAATCTTTGACTGCTTGCAAAAAGAATATCAGACGGTTCTTCAGATCATGGAGTTTTCAAAAAAATTTATGAGCGTTTCTTTGGCCCAAAATATGAAACTTCTGATGTGTAACTTCTGATGTGTTCACCTGACGAGCCTTCCTTCGCTCAATTTACGATAGATCAGGTCATTGAAAATTTGTTGGTACTTCGTTACATACTTCATCCATTCACACTTGAATATGTGAGATCGTATCATTAAAACTTCAAATAGGGTAATAAAAAAAATGTTTAAAGTAAAAACACTAATCGATCGAAACCAGAGTGAAAAGAGGCTTATTACATAAAATTACATGTCACGGACTCCATATTTTAGGCCAAGAAAACAACTTTGTAATTTCAAAGGAATCCATGATCCGGAGGCTTAATATTGTCCTTGTCAGTCCTTAATCTTAGTTTTGCCATTTTCCTGCTATATTATTCAACCCTAAGGCAATGCTGTACTCAAGTAAATTATCGACATTGTATGTTTTCTGATCACTCTTCAATGTAACGATAAAGATAAACTTTCTCATACCATTTGATAATTTAGATATCATGGAACGTTGGTTGCTATCTGCATTGATCAAAATCTCGTTATTTCACTCTTAGAGCAATCATTTTTCAAATTTTAATCAACTTCCCCGGCAAGGGCCATTTCATAAGTTGTAGGTTGTTGAAGGTGAAAAAGAAAACGTGTTTTATTACCCCATTCAAGAGTAATTTGAGAACTCGTATTGAGGCATTTGTTCAATTCAATATGAGTACAGCATCTTCTTGAAAGTGAGAGATGATATTAAATATTTGGTAAATCTGGATATATTTAACAAGAAGGAAGTTTTGCTTTGATTTAGAGAACTTTTAAAAAACTCAAATTAAATACTGTTTTGGCTCACTTCATGCTCATTACAGTCGCCATAGGCTCGACGATGTTAGATAAATGGTCCTGATCCAACTGAGCGCTTCAGTCGAAATCTACATTTCACTTTGTATTATTCAAACTGACAATCAACAGAGAACGAGAAAATCTGTCATATCAAAACGTTCGTAACACTAAAATGTTGAACTTTTAAAATAAATCATATTTTATGCACAATTCACAGAACGAAATAGAAGAAATATACCTGAATTGAATTTAAATCATACTTTCTATGGCTGCTCTGCGTTTACAGGCAAATTTCATTATTTATGAACACTATATGCATAAAGTGTAGTCTTACTCTTTGAACGGTAGGGATTTTATTCACCTACAGAGCTACATAGGTTTTTTTTTTTGTTCGTGCTAAACTGACTAAATTAAATGATGCAGCGATTTTATCATAGTTTATGACATAGCATATAATTCTGAGATATTATTGAGGATAGGACAGGATAGTTCGAGACTAAAATACATGCGAAGTATATAATTAGTAACAGTGAATGCAAAGCAATTTATATTCGTTTTGTTCAACTTTCATCTGTATTTGATACAATGTTTATTAATTTATACATTCTTTTCATGTATGAAATGTGCGAAGCAATTTGACCAGCTTGTTATTTTTCATATTGAAGCTGTAATGCAAATCATTGACAAAAATTGGTTCACCTATTTTAAGGATTTATAAATCGTGTGTTTCAATTCCCTCGAGTCCAATGTATGAATCCTTATCGAGTCGTAAAAATTTGGTGTAAGATATTTGACAAAATATTTGTTATCTAGTTTCAAACATAAAACAGATAATTAGGAATATTATAGCAGTATCAGATCTTGATGAAAGTACAACAAATATATGATTTTGAAAACATTTTTTTTTAAACAGTTTGTGCTTCGGAATAAAATATTTTATCAACTCTATTTTCTTTATTGCAGATTACCGGTATACCGAAATACAATTAATAAACATTCAATGAGGTTCAAGTCTTTAATGTTGACATAACAATGCATTTTCATGGCAAATCTATATTTCGCAACTTAAGGTCTATCTGAAATGCAGTAGTTGTTCACTGTGGTTATACTTATAATTAGTTGAAGTAATACAGGTTTTCATAACGTATAAATTACATCAGACATCAGAACTTTTTGGAATTTGGAATGAATTTTCTACAATTATGTAATTTCATTAATCAATTAATTTTTAAAAATCACTTTTTAATTTTCTGTCCAGCAAATGTTGCAAGATTATTATTATTATTTTTTTTTTAACTTTGCATTACAATCGTAACGTATCATATTTAGAAATTCTATTTGCTTGCGCTGCAATTATGTAAGTGTTGAACATTCGTACGAAATCTTGAAAATGTTCTGTTAAATTGTGTGGTCAAATTCCTACGAAAACTATTTTTACAGCTTCTCGCTAACAACTCTGGCTGAAAAAGTTACCTGAATCTCAAATTTGACTTAATTTTATTCTGGATTACCAGTATTTTGCTATATGAAAGTTGCGATTATAAATTATTTTATTACGATACGTCAATACTTGAAGAAATTTGATTGTCACCTCAAAAAACAGGCTTATCCCAAACTGAAAACCCACATTGTTTCTTCCAATGTTTTCCTCGGAATTTTGCAATTGGTACATCAGTTTTGACAACTGGTCATTTTGATTGAATTTGAATTGTCAATGAACGATATCGTCGTTAAATATAGAAGTTGAACGGAATTTGACTACAAGCGATGATTGTATCAAGCTGTTCAAGGTGATTGCTAACTTTTATGTACAATGCACAAGGATGTTACGTTGAATAAAGATCTGACGAGTTCTGATCAGCTTGCGCATTGATTATTTCAATTTTAGTGTGATTTTCATTATTAGGATATACACACACAACATTATTGTTTTATTTCAATTAGCAAATACCGCCCATTGACGATCAATTCCCCTGTTGAACAACAGAGTCATCGATTTATCGACATATTTTTACCTTGTACTTTTATTCTTCGGCACTTATTTGTACTGTAATCTGTTGATCCTTTACCCTTTCTCTGGGGGTAACGTTGCGTCCAGAGTGTGAATATCTAGGCTAGCGTTAGGGTGATGATCAAGTGTAATTTGAAAACGTACTGTCTTTGACGAGGGCTCTCTTTTGCAGAAGAAAAAGGATGTGTGGTTGGCCATTGGTAGTTTAAGACCAAGGCATGCTCAACCCAAGATTGCAATGCTTTCCTAAAACCCAATTGGTAAGTTTGAGCCAAGTGTAACGCGATGCATCGTGTCACTATGCTCAGTCGTCGCCCCGACCCAAACCCGCTAAAAAATCTAGCTGACAATTACGCTGCCGACAACGTCGATCCTCGAGTAGTCATCAAGGAAATCTGTCTTTCACAATACCAGATCTTATATTATATTATATTATACACATATTTTTTCAACAACATTATTATTATTTAACTAATATCATCTGATTTTTGATTTTTGTCCCCTTGTTCGCGTTCGTCCTTGCCACATCGGCTGGTTGGCATGGCATTCAACCTGTTTGCTGTTCGTAGGAGCAGGACTCTTTATCCCGAGAGAAATCCTCCAAAGTGAATGGGTCCAGTCGGAAATCTTCTGGGTAAGTTGATACGTATTCACATTTACTTATATATCAGTTAGGGTGTTTCATTTGGAAGCGCCGTTTCTTGTTTTTTTGCTCCCGTCCCAAAATTTGTACGTATCATGAAAAGAAATCCTTGCGGATAGATATCTCTTGGATTAAATTTTCAAAGGTGGCCTTTGGAAATTCAAAATCCTTCCGTATAAATGATACGAGAAATCTGTCATTTAAAAAGAAATCTTTTACAAGCCACATTTGATCATACGGACATGATCTTGCAAGAAAGCGATTTGTAGAGAAATTAATTCCCCACGAATTTGTCATTTGAGTTTCTCGTTGTTAACTCAATGTTTTTGGCATTTGTGAACTGTCGAAGCTGCAGACTTTTATTTTTTAAATAAAAATTAGTTCAAATTTGTGATTTGAATTTTTGTTGTTAAGTCAATAGTTTGACCATCAAAGACATTTGCAGATGAATATTTACATAAAGTTAACTTTCTCCGCTTACAACTTTTGAACCATTAGAGCTGTGGACTTTTGACACTGAACACTATTGCAGAAAATTATAAGTTTCTACAAAAGCTGAATGCTTCCAGGATTAAGTCTGTATCATTAAATGCAGCAAAGTGATAGTAATTTTAAAAGAAATAACATCTTTCTCATGTTCCTCAAATGGGCAAACTCCGAATTCCAAGAAGAACCTTTTGAAATAAATGGGATATATGAGATATCCCATTCGTGAGAATATTTTTCTGCTATGTACAAGTTTCTTAGGTTTCGGCCAAAAAAAGGAATGTTGCTTTCAAACAAAACATCCCGACATCCATGTATTATTTACCGTTACAATGTGTCTAACAGTGTGACAGAAGAGGCAATTGATCGAATTATGCTTTATAAATGTAAATCGTCAACTCATGATGATGTGCTCTTTTGAACAAGTTGAAAGTTGTTACATTATATAACAGAGCTATTTTAAGAAGAATTGCTATTTCTCAACTCTTCGGAATTGTTCGAAATGCAATAAATATAAAATTACAGCTCTACAAAGTAATTCTGAAATGGGAAATTCTGATGTATTCCTCAAAGTTTCACCACATTAATAATACGAATTTCAACCTGATCTTTCGGTAAATTGCAAAGTTATCGGCGTTGACAACGTTCGCTTCTGTTGCATTTTATTAATTGCACTTGCGCACACATCGCTCAACCCATACCATTTCACGTACATGTGTTGTATAAGTAATAATAATAATAACAGTAGTAATAGTACCAATAAAAGATAAAATGGTTTGCGATTGAATGTTGTGATTGTGCCAAACATTGTCTGCTCTGCTTGACAATTCTACCTCAAGTCATAATTCTCTTTGTTATAGAAACCGTACAGTTAGTGTAAATGCCGCTTATTTTGATAATACCAAAGGTTAAACCTGAATATGGTGAGTATATAGGATGTATACTCGTAGCGTGAAAACGTGAAAAATTCCTAGTTGTAATGGGACCCGACGATACTTGGAATTTTGTACCGTTTTACCAACTTGTGCCAATAACAAATTTCACATATCGAAAGATACCTTAATTAATCGTAATAACGCAGAGTAAGATATGGGCTGAAACATCGACTTTCCACCAACTTTTCAGGGTGAAAATTTCTAATTGGTTGCAATTTCGATATATTATAGTGTGATAGTTTGATTGCTCAAAAGATTATAGACTAAGGTATGAAAATCTTCCAATTTTCAGGCCCTGGGCAATGACATTTTTGAATTGAACATTTGTGTTCAAATTTCGTAACTTTCTGTCGTCAGAAAGAATTACGATCTTTCGTGCTTTGTTTGCATAAAAAGTCTGATGTCCTGGAATATGAAATGTTTTTAAAGTAGATTCTGAGGCACGACGAAAAAACACGTTTGTTTTTTTTTTCAAACATACAGTCTATATGTAAGCACGCAAAAGACGAAAGTTTTTATTTGACTTATTTTTGGTTACAAAAAGTAGATATTCCCAAGCGTATCCTAAAGTTTTTAGAGTGGGATTAATATGGGGTCGTTATTAACGATGAATCAAAATAAATATTCCAGGGATCTTGAATTTTTCATATACATCCTTGTAATATTTAGAATGGTTTAATTATGATACCATTTTCACCCTAAGCCATGTTTTTTTCCACAGTTCCTGAGGATCTACCACAAAGTATTTTATTTACTTAGGACAAATTAGTCGTTTTTGCATTTAAAACACGCTAGGTCATGTTCATTTTCTAACTATAAAAATTACTAAAATTTCGAAAAAGAACTTTTTCATCAAGAAGCTGGCCGAAAGTTAGTGGATTGGTTCATGTATTAAAAAAAGAAATTTAATTCTAGAAATTTACAGCTCGAAACGTTTACTTTAGAATAAAGGCAAATTTTTGGTAGTAAAGGTGACATATTAGTCTTCGGTTTGATTTGGTCAAAAAAGAAAAAAAATATTCGTTTAATGGTGGAAACAATAATATTATATAGAAGAGCAGAAAAGAAAGAGAAATAGAACTGGATGATATTTTCTTAATTTGAGAAGGATTATCCACAGTTGTACTTTTTAATAAAAGAAAGAAAGTTAATTAAAAAATGGGAATATATTCTGAGATGTTGTGTAATCAGGACCTTTCATAATTTTGGCAAAAAATATTCCAGGTGGTTCGAGAAAAACTTTTGATCAAATCTTTCAAGCTTCTACTATGTAGTCAAAAGTAATTTGATATCTTAAAAAGTGATGCCTGGTTAAACTTTTTGCCAAAGAATAATCGGCAGAGTATAAAATTACTTCTATCAAGTTTCAACGTTAGCAGAAAACATTGTTGCATAAAGATCATCATAAATTTGAAAATCTGTGTTCTAATATCATATTCTGCAAACTGTGAAATAGGAAACCCCCAATAGGCTCAAGTAATTCTTTCAATTCTATAAGTTAACTTCTTGAGCAAAGAAATTAACATGTGGATATTTTTAAGGCTTGACAATCGTGTAGCCCTTAAAGTGACTTCTGTACCGTTTACAGGAAGAGCAAACATCGCTCAAGAACACGTTCAAGATCAAGAGATCGGAAAGACAGGAGAGATCGAGACCGTGGAGAGAGAGATCGGGATCGAGATCGTGAACGTGAGCGTGAACGCGGAGAGAGAGAGCGTGATCGTGACCGAGGAGACAGAGATCGCGATAGGGGAGACAGAGAACGGGAGCGGGACAAGGATAGGGACAGAGAGCGAGATAAAGACCGTGACAAAGACCGTGATAAGGAGCGAGATCGCGACAGAAAACGAAGAACACGCTCTCGAGAGCGGCGAGACCGAGACAAAGATAAGGAATCCGAAAGAGAAAAGGATCGAGGCCGTGACAGGGACAGAAAAAAAAAGAGATCGCTGACGCCCATCTCGCTTCCTAGAGTTCGACCACCCTTTGGGAAGGCAGTTAGTCCGCTAGGCCTGTGAGTATTGATATTATTTGGTTAAAGCTAGTTAAGAGTCAATGGATAGTTTTTGACAATAGATATAATGTAATTTTTGTTCTCTCTTTATTGCAGGGTCGATGAACTCACTCCCGAAGAACGCGACGCTCGAACTGTATTTTGCATGCAACTGAGCCAGCGAATCAGGGCGCGCGACTTAGAAGAGTTCTTCTCCAGCGTTGGCAAAGTCCAGGATGTCAGACTCATCACCTGCAATAAAACAAGGCGGTTCAAGGGAATTGCCTATGTCGAATTTAAGGATCCAGAAAGTGTTACACTAGTAAGTAGAACGCAACCATTCAAGCAATGAACAATTTTACTAAAGATTTAGTCACAGGTAATACCAAAGAAAAGAATTCTGATCTATTCTGCAAATGTTGTTTCCAATAATTCTCAAATTGTATTAAATTGACATGCTTTTGTTTTAAACAACAATACATTTTCTGTATTTCTTTTTGCAAAGGCGTTGGGGTTATCGGGACAGAAATTACTGGGCATACCGATAGTTGTCCAACACACTCAAGCAGAGAAAAATCGTATGGGCAACTCAATGCCAAACCTTATGCCAAAAGGACAGACGGGACCGATGCGGCTTTACGTTGGGTCTCTGCATTTCAATATAACTGAGGACATGCTTCGAGGGATTTTTGAACCATTTGGTAAAATTGATAACATCCAACTGATCATGGATCCCGAAACTGGTCGCAGCAAGGGGTACGGATTTTTAACGGTAGGTTTACAAACGTGCTATTACACAATACAAAAAAAAAATTGATTTTGAAAAAAACGTGTGAAGTTGCTGATGCACAATGTGCGTTGTTTCTTTTTTATTTATTTTTTATAATTTTTTTTGCATATTAGTAGACCTGATGCAGAGTTTGACGTATCTTTATCAGGGGGAAAATTATATGCTAAAGAAATTCCAAGCTACTGTTACACAATCAAGTACGCGATGTACTGTCACGTACGTGAAAAACAACAGAAGCATGACAAAAATAAATTGATTGAGAGAAAATATTTGTTCTCTTGTATATTGATTGAAAACGGTTGAATAAATCAATTCAAATGAGAAATCTTTTCACATAAAGTGTAATTTCTGATACAGTTCCGAAATGCCGATGACGCGAAAAAAGCTTTGGAACAATTGAATGGGTTTGAACTAGCTGGCAGGCCCATGAAAGTCGGTAATGTCACGGAACGCACAGATTTACTCCAGGGCTCTTCTCTCTTGGACACTGACGAATTGGATCGCAGTGGTATAGACCTTGGTGCAACGGGCAGGTATGTACAAACAAAATAAAATATGGGAAATTCCATGTGGCCTCACCAAGCACTGGATGGTTACCATTCCCAATTTTGTTGTAACTTTGGTACATGGTAGTAATACAGTTTTAAAATTTCTACGCATAGTTACAAGAATTTTAAGATATTTTTAAAAATGGTACTTCATTGGCTTGGAAGTTACGAATTATTTACTTCCGTTGCGACTCAATCTAAGGTTTTCAGAACTTTCTGAAATATCAGAAAACAATTACAGAAAATTCTTCGCCAAATTATACAGGCAGAAATTATGAAACTCTTGGTGAAACCACACAGAGTTGATATACAAACGTGAATAGGAAAGAATACAATTAATTCGATAATTGGCATATCCGAACACTGTAAAGCGAACGATTTTTACGGTTTAATCTTACTTTTCAGGCTACAACTGATGTGCAAATTGGCTGAAGGAACTGGCCTTGAAATTCCTCCAGCAGCAGCAAACGCTCTGAACATGGCGCCAGTGATTGCAGCCCCACAACCACCTCCGCAAGCGGCTCCACCTATTGCCACTCAGTGTTTTATGTTGTCGAACATGTTTGATCCGCAAAAGTAAGTTTCGTGCTTCGACTGTCTCTGCATATCCTGATGAAAATGTGACGAACAATCCTAAAGTTTTTTTCTGCAATTCTTTGAACGAATATAATATTCTGCAAATTCCGATTCTTCAGAAAAGTTACAAAGAATTTTAGTAAATCTATAATAATTCACGAAAATCAAAACATCGTGGAATGCCAAAGCACAATTGTGGTAAGATTAAGTATTATTCAAGGCATAATTTGAAAATAGCAAAATAAACAAAACCTCCGGGTTTAAAACAAAGCTAGTACCTTTTTGAGAAGGTGTTCAAGTTGATTTGCATTTTACACCTTGCATTTCACTTTTGCACGACTGTAAATTTGTGAAATATTCTGTGAATTAAAGACTTTTCAGAACAAGTCACAGAACTTCGATTGTACTTGTCTGAAGTATTCAATTTCACGTGAAATTTGGAATAAATAAAATAATTTACATTGGTTGATTTCAGCGAGACGAATCCAAATTGGGCCAAGGAAATCAGAGACGATGTTATTGAAGAGTGTAACAAACACGGAGGTGTTTTACACGTCTACGTTGATCAGGCCTCTCCTCAAGGTAACGTGTATGTGAAATGTCCATCAATCGCGACAGCCGTCGCTGCTGTGAATTCGTTGCACGGACGATGGTTCGCGGGACGTGTTATAACTGCAGCGTATGTGCCTCTGGTTAATTACCACTCGTTATTCCCCGACGCAATGACGGCCTTACAGTTACTTGCACCGAGTGCTCCAAGGCGAGGAATGTGATCTCAAGCTTAATAAGAATAAACGGGTTATTCAGAGATTTTTAATTCAATATCTAATTTACCTTTAACGATCACAATTTTCATTTCTACTTGTATGAATACCGTGGTATTTCGTGTATCATCAATCATTCCGTGGTATTAAAGGATGGATGTGGTGAATTAGTAGGAAAAATTAGGGTTTGACTATATGAAGAATAAACAGGCCCCACTGTCAAATCAAGAGTCAGGGAAAGAGAAAAATGGTAAAAAAAAAAAAATATCCAACGCTGCTGTGACGATGATAGTGAATATGAATAAAACAACATCTCTGACACAATAGCAATGAATCTAAAAAAATTCGTACCTAACATACCGATAATTAGGATATGAGTCTAAACAAATTTGAATAACGCGAGTTAAGATATCGGCACCTTGAGAAAAAGGTGTTCTATAATTAGAACGCTCAAAATGATTAAACTGACGTTTTGGATCAGATTCTAATATTTCTGCGATTACTATCTTCAATATAAAGATCACCCGAAAAAATCCTACAAATATCTTCATAGTGGATAAACATGGATTTTTGTAATGACACTACCACTAACTTTCTTCAACAATTACATTTGCGCGTTATAACTGGTGTACTGTAAGATTTCTTGAATGTTTTCCTGGATACTTTGTGGGAATCTGGTCAGCGAGCAAAATGTGCTCAAAAACATTAGAATCTCATAGGAAACATACGTTTAACCAGTTGGAACGTACTAATTTTAAAAGCTTTTCTCATATTATCAATATCTTGTTTTGTGTGATCCGGATATCCGCAGCATCATTTCTATTAGATAGTATGGATGTTTCGTTTGTATTGACCATGATTGGCACAAGCGATACTATGAAGAATTTTCGAGCAATTTTTTTATCCTCGACCATTTCTAATTCAGATGGCCCCTTCCTGCTTTATTTTGAAACTGGTATTGCATTCGATCTGGTCTAGATATTGTTTATCTGTAGAATTATTGATGCTGTACACAGCAGTAGTTATAAACCGTCGGTGAAAAATAAGAAAAATGGTTACATAAGTTGAGAATTATATGAAACGCATAATAGAGACAATTTATAGATTCGACATTTGATGATATACAATAAACTGCAAGAATGCTACATGGACGTTTTTGTTAACGAGCGATTGCAATGTTATTATATATTTGTTATATTTTTACTGCAATCGAAATTGTAACCAACAAGCGATAATTATTCACGATACTTGATGATATTAGATTTCAATGGTGTAACCTCGTTTTCCTTCATTGTGAGAGCGGTAAAAACATTATCGCTGATGGTCAGCCCACCCCAGATAGGATGGTAAATTATCATTTCGTTTACTGTAATTTCATTTGAACAATCGCTATTTATAAAATTGTATAAAAAATGTGCCTAGTTCAAATTTACAATACGAAAATCATCACCTAATTATTACAGAATATTTTGTATTACTATATTTCGTTCGTAAAACACGTGCTTGATTCTTTCTATATAATTCAATATTGTACAAATCTCGGGTTTTGCGGGTTCGAATTCAACGTAAAAACCTTCTGGAACAATTTGTTTAGTTATCTAGTGTTAATTTACACATAAAAAAAAATTGCAGCAGAGTAACTAAGATCTAATTTTACTTTTGATGGCGTTCCAAGAGATTCTTTCAAACTACAACATTACTCGTTATTTTCTATTTGTACTTACTTGAGGTTCATTCTTGATGGGTTTCAGACTCTTGAGAATATAAAATTCAAAACTCATATTTCATTCAATTTTTACTTCAAAATTTTGCTTTCTGGGTAAAATTCCTCGAAATGTATAGTTGATGACATTGTGGAATTATTCGATTACTTATTGAGGAAGTACGATACCCGCAGACACCTTCGATTAACGTATTGACGAGGTATAGCTGTATATAAGTTTTGTAAATTAACTTAAACTAGTAATAGATATAACTTAACGAATGTAACTTCGCAAATATGATAAATTAAGTTAATGTAAATTCATGGCGTATTTACTCTGGTCTGCAATAAAAACGTTACAAACAAGAGATAGTTTTTAAAAAATACTTCATCGCTTCCCTTCAATCTTTTGACTAACCGAATAGAGAAATAATCTGTTTTGGGAAAAATGAACAGTAAGAATTTTCAAGTTTTTCATTCCATTGTTCGTACGCACAGTAATATTATGTTGGACAAATTAATCGAAAGAATGAAAATATTTTTTGTTTTATTTTCTTCAAAAAACCACTTAGATTCATGAAAATGCATGTTTTAATTGCTGAAGAAAATTGATTCAATATTAAAGATTTTACTAAACTAACAATAATTATCATCTAGTTATATTCCATTTGAGATCTGCACAGATGCTAATATGGTCACTAGGAAATACGACAGATGGTAACGCTGTGTATTCGGTGAGCTCGTCAGTGCTCGGCATTGGAATAACTTGTTCAACTTGTAGTCGGTCCGTCTGATAATATATGTAATCAAGACAGTCAGCAAACCCTTTCGTAAAGTTGGTATACTCTGGTGTACCGCATGCACTAGCAAACGACATATCGTGCGATAGTGATACAGAATGTACTGCCTCTTCAGGATCTGTGACAAAAACAAATGAGTGAAAAATATATTCCAGGCTGTGTGTTCTCCCTTGAGATGACTCTAGGTACGACTTTTATTTTTTTCTACTTACTACTATTCCAGTCTTTGCAATCCTCAGGTACTTGTTTTTTGCACATCAGTTGATAAATACCACATTCTGGTACACTGTTGAAATCGCCACACAACACGATACTTACATTGTGGTCCGGGAACTGTAAATTTGAACCATTTCTCAAAATCAGATTCATATTTGATATCTACATAATCCTTAGCTTAGTTTGTTTTGTTTGTTTGGCGCTTTAGGAGTGTCATCGGACAGAATTTCTACAAATTGCATTGACACTTTCCTACCAATTAACGAAATAAACAGACCTTCTTACGTTTTGGTCATATGGCATAGAAATGTTTGTATGCCCTCTGTATTCGCCTAATCTTTTGAATTTCGTATGTAAGATTGAATAAATGTAAAAATTTTTCAACAATCAACTACACATTACGAACAGCATCAGAGTTCTATTCTTTACCTTTTTCTGCACTTCATTTGCAACATTACGAACGTAATGGAGGGCATAATAGCCTTGCAATAAGCGTATGTGATCGGCATCAGGATGAAAATATAAATGTGTATTACCAACAACAAGAATTTCTGAAAGATTGTCGAGCGACAGTAATGTTGTTGCCTAAAACATGAAGCACATTAATATAGTGGGTGAGAAAAACTATGACTTGAAATTTATTTTTAACTCACTTGCACAGCGGTAGATCTGCACAAAAATCTTTCCTTGAACTTTTCGTTCGTTATAGACTTCCAAGTCTGATCGAATCCTGGTAAATCTACATTTTGGCTAAGAACAGCAGATTCGAAGTTCAGTTTTTGGAATCTATGAATGTTGAAGAAAGTCGATAGCCCTTCACTCACAGTCCCACCCTTACGATTAAAAACACCGTTGTAATCAAGAGTTGAAAGTGTCGGAAGTAAGTCATGTTGAAATATTTTACTATCCACCTCTTGGAGACAGATAATATCAGAATTGTACCCTAAAATAATTTGATATAGAGATTAACCTCTTTCACTTAGACTTTGAATAGTTTATACGATCGCCAGCTAATCTGAATTCCTCCCGAGTGTTTAATAAAAGTGTTACAAAATTCTGTTTTAAATAAGGAAACTAAAAATGAAATCTGATTTTTCAAAGCCGAACAGAATACAAGCGTGTAACTCATGTTTTGCTCACCTATCAACTCTTTGAGAATAAGATATTTTCGGTAGTCAATATCTAGAGCGTATGGCGGGCAGTATGGAAAAAGTTCCTCTCTTGAGTAGCTAGAGTCAGTGTACAAGTCTGCGAGTATGTTGTATGACACTATTCTGAAACTAATAATGGCTTAAATTCAGTTGTGGTTTAACTCGGCACAAGTCCAATTAAAATGTAAGAAAAATTAGTAGGACAAATTGGTTAGACCAACAGGAACAGTCCTAGAACTTCTTCCTATTACAGTTATTTGTGAACATTAAAATCCATAACCAAAGATCAGATCTTCGCAAATAACTCTAGAATGGTTCAATCAATTTCTCTCAAAATCTGAACAGTTCTGAGCTAGAAAGAATCGCATTGATTGAGATTGAAGACGCATCTGAAGACGATCAGAAATGATCCTGTTGACTTCAAAGTATGGAAATTCCGTGAAACTTCAATGTTTCATTTTCAGGGCGATTGTAATAATTTTTTTTCTTCTCTAAGTATTGGAAAGTTGAAAATTGATTCAAAAATAAAATCACAGTTTTGTAAAAAATTTGATTGTCTGACCTCGAAAGCTAGGGCATAAAAGCAATGAACTTGTCTCACTTATAGTCAAGACAAGTTTGATATTTACAATAAAATAGTTAACTTTAACAGAAGAATTTGCAAGCCACAGGGGTAACAGATGTGTGACTAAAAATTCGAACGCATTACCAATTGCCAGAGAGTTTTGTCCTGGTAAACAAGTGCCTTGTTTCAAACGGACAATACCCTGGACCAGCCTCAATTGTTGACGGAGATGTGACCTCGACGGTCGGTCCTATTTGATCAGCTTTTTTGGGCACGCATTGTAGTTTCAGCAGGCAGCCAATTTCTTCGACTTTGGGAGTATACACGAACCCCTGAGCGACTTCTTGCCACTCATTGGCGTTGGGTTTCGATTTGTTATTTCTGTACCAGGTAAATGCCGACTCGACTTGAGAAGTGTGATAAGTTTCGAACTTTGACGGATAAGTTGGAAAGCTGGCGAGTATGCATTTTGGCAATGCGATGTTGCTCACCCATGGAGCGTTGTACTTGACCGAATATACACTCCCCAGTAGCACTAGACTAACGTCAGCATTTGGTGTGAAAACACTTCTGCAGGGTGCGTCTCCTTCAATAGGCAGACCGTGGGATAGGAGAGCGGATTTGCACTCAGCGACGGGAAGGTCATCCTCTAAAACCTCACCTTTCGATTTTCTTTTCTTTTTCTTTTTCTTCGCGCTCAGAACCTTGCTAACATTCGCGTCGACTCTTGAGAGAAAATTTGACACCGTGGAGTCGGATTTTCTGTTGAAATTGAACTGCTTGTTCACATTATATTCCGCGTTAACGTACCGAAAAGTCACATCAAAGTTGTCGGTTCCTTCGTCGTAACGAACGAACGCCTCGTTCATTTTTAATATCAATTTTTTCTCCTGGTGTTTCAAGCGAAATAATATTTTTGGGAAACAACTGTTTGTCACTTTGCAGGTTAGGAACGTACCTTTGCTCAGATAATACTGCAACCGTGCATACGACATGGCACACTTTAACTTAACCTTCCGTTTGATGACCGCATGTCTTGTTTCCCGATCTGGCTTTAATACAGAATCTTTACCCAGTCACAGCTAAGGACGAAGAGAAATGACCATTTAAATCGTCAGTAAAATATTGAATGCACTAATTATATCAGTGGTTGAATGTTTTTCAGGTAGCATTAGGTCTGGCTGGACCGGCTGGATCCACGCTCGTATTACCGACTGAGTTCGATGATAAATAAGAGCATTTTATCATTCAACTTGTTGCTATACTGGACAAAAATGAACACGATACAAACACTAGTATGCCTAGACATAGAGTAGTAAGATCATCTGGAGATATTTGTGAACTATTATTTTCCAAAATTTAAAATGATTTTAACACTCAGGAGAAGAGGAACGTGTGAAATGCGGTTTGTTAATCCGTCAATAAAACAGGGAGGTGCTGAAAGTGTCAATACCGCGCCGGAATGCCGGAGATCAAACAATACGTAAGAGTTTTTGTTTGAGCAGATTTTAGACGAAATAAAGAGTAAAATGTTACATTAAAGCGCTCTTTTCATGAAATATTTACCCGAGAAAGTTAAACTGCGATCATAATTTTGGAATACTTGAACGTTTTATATGATTCGTGAGTTATTTGTCGAAATGAACAATGAATAGATGTTTCCGCGCGCAAATGGTATGCACACGTCAGTATATATTTATTAATCGTAGGTGCGAAAAAATTCTGAAAATGGTCATGTTTTGCCTCATTCTGTACGTTCTAAAATATTACAAGTACCTTACATACCAGTATCTTTCTCAGCTGGTCGCAGTTTGCGACAAGACATCGGAGTATCACTTGCGATATGGCGAAGCAGAATTTCCAACGCTGAACCCTCGCCACCATTTGACGTAAAAAAATTGCTGCATGACGTATTCTCCTGCAGATTTACCGATTCGCCGGGCCAAGTGATGCAATTTTTATTTTTCGGTAAAGTTCCGACTAACATTTCCAAAAATTCCTCCGTTTGCATGGTCGTCGACTGAAGATATTCTTCAGTCAACGGAATGGTGTTTGGCAATTCTCGATAACTTTTCACTCTTTTCTGTTTGAATACATCACGTTCATTGTCAGCTAGGGCGTTTCGATCGGTTCTACGCTGTAGGCGCAGCGGAGCTTTAGTAGTTTTGATTTCCACCGGTTTTAAAACGTTCTCACAATCCGTGTTTCGACGCACATCGTCTTTCTCCGTCGTAGAAGAGACATTGGCGGAGCTAGGCGATCCCCTGCCTTTGATCAGATTGAGAAATACCGAGGCCAGCCGATTACTTGCCTTCGATACGTTTGACTTTTGTTTTGACATTCCTCGACTTAACGGGCCAAAAACAGCGATCGGATTAACTTTCACCGCTAAGTGAAATCGCAATGGTGTTCGTTTGGTTTCGTTGTTGTTGGACAATTCGGAACTTGTTAACGAGTCAATTTCACTCTCGTATCCCCCGTCATTTTGAATCTTTTCACAGTTCTCCATAATTTCGGCTTTTATACACCCGCCACGGTCGATTGCCGTAGCTTGACTGGCTTGCTTGCTTTTCACGCAATTTTTACAGCGACTTTTCGCCCATTCTGAAATCGTACTCCGAACAACATCAGCGTAAAAAGGGCTGCACTGGGCGCTATTTAGGGCCCGCGTTGAGCCGGCGGAAGTGAATAAATCTGTTACCGGTCGAGCATCGCCAAAATCGCGCACTTCATCCGGTTCCGTTTCTCGCACGACTGAATTGGCATCGGAACTTTGAGTATCTGCTGGCTCAGAAATATTACCGTGATGAAGTTCATCGCTAGAAGGGTGCGATCGGCTTCTCTCGGGGTGAATGATTGACAAAAAATGTTCCATGCATCGCAGCTGTCGCTTGTACTCTTCGATCTGATGGATTTGCTGAGGATCTAACCGCCCTGTTCTATGATTGCTTTGATTCAGCGTGTTTACACTCCGTCTTCTGCACTCCTCGAGGTCGCGCTGTGCAGTAGAACCGGATGTTCTTTCGTCGAGAAGCCGATGCAGGAATTGCAGACTCGCCACGAGAAGTAAGTCCGGATTACGATCGTCGATGAAATTTTCTTCATTATCTAGATAATTCGTTATGCGTTGAATGATGATTAATTTCAATACAACATTATTTTGTAAGTAGAGCAAAATAAAATACAAATTAAACAGCTTAACACTTAAATAATTATCCCTACTTTTTATCCCGTTGCTTGTTGTTGCCATTACCCGAAGAGGACATTTCAAATGTTTATAAGTTACAGTACAAGATTTATATTACGATCATTTCATTGTATAAGGTTTAATTTTAAATGATTAACCTAAAGAATGTGACATAAGTTACACGTCTATTCAAGCATTTGTCATTGTCATTTGACATTTCACACGAACGCAGCTGACGTGCGGGGCAACTTCAGATGATTCAAGAAGTTCCATTCGGTGACATTGAATATACTACATCGCGAACTCGTTGATATTTGATTATAAATGCGGTATATTGTCACACGTTTTACTCAAAATCGGCTTAATGTCAGAAAATAAGAATCCCACAGCTTGTATGGAATTGTTTGTGCCTTGGTATGTGCAAAATTTACCTGAAACGATCAGCTGATTGAAAACTCAGACGCCATATTGTCATAATGACGCTTAAATTAAGGATTCCGTAAATTGTGACTAGAAAAACTGTCAATATAGTGGCATGAAATCACCACGGTGCCAATATTATTTTACTGCCAATTTTTCACTGTCAACATACTCATATTGGTTCATTGAACAAAAGATTGTATGGGAACTCGTTGAACTTGTTTGTGCCGTTGTTAAAGTGTTTTGTTGAGCTTACTGGAAGCAACGGTGTTAAATGTTTGAAAAAACATCTCACATAAATATTTTTCATCTTGTTAGTTAAATATGGATATCGCAATATTATTTGGGAAAATACTTTTATATAACAATTTAAGTGTACGGTTTACATAAGGAATTGTTTTGAATGAAAATACGAAATATTTTATAAACATTATTTTATTATTCACAGTTTTATATGACTTATGAAATTATAAGTACGGTTCATCTATTTTTTACACGAATTTTGTACAACATTGTATACGCTTATAGATAATTAATGTCACAGCCTTTTGAGAACAATTCCTCTGCTAATAGTAGGTATAACAACGATATTAATAGTATTACATAGTTTTAATCCTAATCTTACTAATAATTATGCGTAAAGTACATTTAAGTCATAATTTGTAGTATACAAAGGTATCGCTATATATAAAATACTATATATTAAATACGTGTAGGTATTATATACTATAATCTACTTGGACTGGCCTAAATGTGTAGTACATCCCGAATTTAGGCTCACACACGTTATCACAAGCACTCAGTATCCAGTGTATACATACACATATTGGAATTTCAGCTCGTTCTATACATGTATACTGCAGAATTACTCACACGCTTATGTTTACACGTACTGTTCAATCTTCCGTTCTCCTAGATGCTATTTGCGTATTATATAGTCACTATATTTTAGTGACTAAAAATAAGTTGTCGGTATAATCGTCGTTCCAAAAAAACATAACAGCTGCTGATTTTAAAACTCTTTTACGATCTACGACGGATTCATCTTCAAAAAATTTTCGGTGAAAGTAAAACAAGAATAAATAATAAATAAAAAGAAAACATTAAAGTCTGAGATCTGCAAAAGCTACGAAGATTTTTTCTTCGCAATATATGTATTCATCATGCATGCATTTATATATATATATATCTTCTTTCAACTCCTTCGAACTGGTAATTTTCTGTTTCGTTGAAACGTTATTACATTTTCCTATCTTTTTCTCTTCAGATCAATTAACTTCTGCTCATCCCGTTCATGCAACAAAACTTTCTGTTACGTCCTCAATGTTTTTTTTTAAACATCAATAGAATCTGAGCATATAAATATCACATAGATCAAATATCTGCAGACTGAATGTATTCACCATGTATTCACATCTCTTGAAAATGAAATTTAAATATGAAAAAACATTATATTATACGCAATTAAAAATGAAAAAGAAGGGCATTAAGGTAACTCAGTTGCATGAGACCGTATTTTTGGGTAGCATAATACGTCTCTGTTTGTTCGTCAACGATGATCAAATTGTGAAGTGCAGTTTGGTGCACTGAAGTACAAATTCACAAAAGGAACTTGTTAAGTGAAATTGTTTTCATATCATCTAGTGTAACGGCTTTGTCTATAGTTTTTCAATCTGGTACACCGTATAATCTTTCATAATAGATAAATCGCTTACGATCTTGCATGAAACTTGTATAAAGTTCATAACTCAATATGATCCATCGTAATATGTGTTGAATCATCAGCAAGTGTAAAATATATTTATTGATTTTCAACAAAATCTGTCGCCTAAAAATATGTTCACTCCGCAATTGAGGTCTATCGAAAGAAGTTCTGCCATAAAACCCTGTGTTAACAATCGAATTTTGGCCTTTTTTTCTCGCTTACGAAACATCTAAAACATTTTGAATTGGAAGATCGTTTAAAGCCTTCC
Organism: Neodiprion virginianus; assembly: GCF_021901495.1. Taxonomy (NCBI): domain Eukaryota; kingdom Metazoa; phylum Arthropoda; class Insecta; order Hymenoptera; family Diprionidae; genus Neodiprion; species Neodiprion virginianus. The sequence goes on from NC_060878.1 coordinate 11,510,489, forward strand.
TATATTGAATACCTTGGAATGATTCCCGACCAAGTACCTTCATAAGATTACCTAGGCAACAGAAATTTAGCTCAAAATTTAAATTCACAATCGGTTATTTAAAACTAAAAGTGACACTTTCAGAATCATCTATCAATTAAAAAGTTTATAGTATTAAAAAAATTTTATGAAAATAATGCGTCGTTGTAATCTGACTCGGGGTGATTTTCAATACTTGACAAGAGGTATCTCATTTCGAAACGACGCCGCGACGCTTGGCGTCGAATCCCGTCCCCGCCAGCGCGTTAGTCATCATCTCGAATCCCTGCAGGCATGAATGAAAAGCCGACGAAGTCACTATGGCGGCGCCACTGCCGACATACCAGGTCTCGCCGGTTATTTTTGTAGACAAGCGGTACAACCAAACGCAAACTCCAAGTATAATATCGGCTGGTTTTAACACCGGCGGCGTCGACACGCCGCGTGGAAGGAAATACCGGAGTAAACAAAAGGATTTTTCCTCGACCCGCCAGCCAGTCTGGCCGAAGTTCCGAAGTTCTATGGCCTAAAAGGCTCATCATTCAGATGAAGAATCAAAGTCCGGTCACCGCCTTGAACCGATTACTGGTCCCCGGCTATTTCCGGGCTGCATCAGAGGCTTGCGGTCGCTACCAGGTTTTGCCGCCTTTTCATCACTCTCGATCGATGCAGGTCGTTTTTATTGCACACGACAACCGTGCCGCCTTGGGGCGCGATGTTTTTCTGCGAGCCGATCAACGTCCCGATCATTTTGCTCACCGAGAATTTTCGCATCTTTGTATTTTGCAGCAGCATTCGGCACTCGGTCACTAGATGCTCGAACGCCTTGTAGAGCGACGCCGAGTCCTCCGCAACTGATATCTCATGGAATTGGCATCTGTACTGTTTCGAAAGCTCCAAGCCCTCCAATTCATCCACCTGGCAACATACGAATAAATCATACGTTAGATTCTATGTCAGAAAAGTTTCGTTTTTTTTTTTTCAATATTTCCACTAAAACGTTTCATCGACGCTTCAGAAAACTTTGAAACAAAGAAATTCCTGACTCACTATTAAATTTACACATGTTCTAGCGATATGCTAACGTTGCATATACTCTAAAATTATGTGAATAAAGTAAACAAACAAAAAAGAATCGTCATACTTTTATAAGATGTAAAACACTGTAACACGTGCGGAGAGCTGACTCGAAACAAAAAATTTCAAACAAGAAGGATCTTTTGAAGATTTATTTGTTTCAAACTAGGGGATTCCCGATGTTCAAAATTATTGTATCGGCAACTAATCTATGTACGCGTCTTGGAATAAAAATCCTGAAATATTACGGACCCTAGTCACGAAATCTGATGTGCACACAAACTGACAGGTGCACGTTAACCCCTCGTGTTTATTATAAAGTACGTCGAATCATGATCAACATTCAATACTGTAAGCAAATTATAGGAATACTTCCCACAAATTGTTCTTCGTGTCAACATTTAATCTAATAAACGTTTCCCTTTTGCAGGATGAAACGAAAATAAAGTATGGTTGATGCAACAGTCTGATGCAATATGCCTAGAAGACATCGTCGGGTAGATGATTCAATAACTAGTGATAGCTGGTATCCTTCCCAATAGGGTAGGTACATATCTTTTGATTGATCTATGGTTTGTAAATAGCAGACGACCCCGCAACTGCGCCGTAATAATGCGGAGTTTGCCGGAGCAGCGACGTCGTGAAGTGATGTAAGAATATTGGAGGTATAAAAAAGTTTACATTACGCTGTTATTTTTACTATGGGGGTCATGTAACCACGTCGGAACTTGATGGTTCTTAAATTAGTCGAACAATACGAAAAAGTTTACGGTAGAAAAGTTATTTAGTTCGAGGGTGTCGAGGCCGAGAAGAGAGTAACTATAGGAACCAGCACTGTAAATTAATGGCCATTAGTAGGAATATTTTTCTCCTACGATTTGGTAATCTTATTTTGCATTTAATGGTCTAGTTTGGAAGTTGACTTTTTATTTTTTGTGAATCGATCGGTTGATTAATCTATTACGGGTGGTTCCATTCATCCTTTTCCGATAAATCGATTGATCTGTCCTTTCAATTAATCGTTTTTTCGTTCAATTAATTAATTGGTAAAACAGTTAATTCAAGTCTCCAATTAATTGATTAATCATAGAGCCCTACAGTCCATTGTACAAAATTTCTACTTCAGAGACTTCTAGGTATCAATGAATCTACTGCAAGAGGAAAAAACAGTGGTAAGATAAGTGTAGCAGTTATTGATATGTTTAGACCCAATCATTGACCCTTTTCTTTTCAAAAATTATAAATTGACGATACAAATTATGAATTTCTCGATGACTGAAACAAATTGATAGAGAGTTAAACACTACAAGGTTATTTTTTGGTAATTTTATAACTAAGGATTAAACAAATACAATGAAAAAAGGTCAATAATTGAGACAGCTAGGGTCAATAACTGCTACGCTTACCTTAGTCAGGATTCCGAGACATAATATCCGAAAAAAATATGAACTTTTCAGAACCTTTCCGCGGTTGGGGCGATTACTGAACAATGGGTTTCGCATGGCTGCACGTGTTCGCCATTCTCGAATAAACATGTATATAAGAGGTAGAAATCCCACGCAAAAGTGATAATCTGCACGAGGAGTTTATAGACCCGAGAATCAACAAGGCGAGGAGCCACCACGTGGATGTGATTATGTAGGTACGAGAAAACGCTTGCGGTGGTAAATTGTTTTGGATCCCAACCCAGAAATCTAATCCCGAGCAATTTGGGATCACGAATGGGATGATGGTCTCACCCCCCGTGATGTCATGACACGTGGAGTTCTTGCGCGTGCGTCTTTACCCGGCAACCGGTGTTCTCGGTTTATTCCCCCCCCCCCCTAACCTCACCAGGACAAATTTCTAAAGTATAACATAATCCGCACTATAATAATATATGTAAATAAGTATTCACAATACACGAAAAGAAGTAATATATTTCAGGGGGCACGAGGCTTCGAGACGGAATTGTATCGTCTGCCTCGAAGGACAAAATCCTTGATTGTCTCTGCGGGAGGATGCGACTTATTGCGATGGAGGATTATGGCTAGTCGTAATCTGACTTTTTTTTCTTCTCTATTCAATGTGAAAAATACGTATATAGGGATTCTTACCTCTCTGAGGTGTTCCAGGTCCATTTTATTCGCCAGTAATACCGTCTGCACCGATGGACTATCCCCGTTTTGAATTTGTCGAAGGCACTCCTCCGCGTACAAGAAACTCTGACGATCCGTTACACTGTAAGCTATTAAGCAACCATCTGCCCAGGCGACTTGATCGGAAGGAAAACTCGTTTCCTAAAACAACAACGATAGAAAATATACCATTAATATCGCAGCAATTGTTTCGGTTATTAATTGTTATCGTATTATATAATTTTCATAAAAAACGTTACATAATATCGTCACGAACGCAATAATTGTTGATAGAAATTCATATTTATAGAATGTCATCGCAATGTAATTATACCATTGAAAAGTTTTTAAATTCCGAAAATTTGCAAAGATATAGCGATTTTTAAGGTTAGGTTGATCAATTATAACTTCACGATATAACGTGCAAGTCACATCGTAATGAAAATCTACATAGAACGGCTGCAATAACTTTTGTAATAGTTATCTGTTTGAAAGAGGAAAACATGTCAGTGACAATTATGCGATCACATAAACGTGAAAAGGGAAAGTACCGATGTTATACCAGTTAATGTACATACGTAATTTGTAAATTTATTGGGATTCTAAGTGACCAGAGCAATATGGCGTCACGTTGAGTAATCAGCTGATCGTTTCAGTCACGGTTGTAGTTAAAATTGTACGAATAAAAAGTGCACTGAAAACTCCGTGTAAGCAGTTTCACTTTTGTTTTGTTAGATTGAATAAATATTGAGTGAAATATACGCCTAATAAATAATAAATAAACGCGCTATCTTTAAAACAAATACGAGACAGTCAGCGTACATTTTCTGCCGTTATGAGACGGATGCCATCCGATATTTCACAAAGAAGCTTCCGATATTTCGGATCCAAATACGTATGTGCAAATTTAATTAGAGAGGTTTATATAAATACATATGTACATATACTCACAGCTTCGCCTGAAACGTCGACTATTTCAACCTTTAACGGCATATTATTTATCGTGATGATCTGCCTGTAGAGGAGATCTGAAACAAACAGCGAACATGTCGAACTATATTAAATGCTGCAGGATCGCACGGGGTCATCACGTGCAATGACTATGGCAGGTTGTACGTAGACATATCTATGTGTTATGATAATACATATCTATAGACAAGTTTAGTCAAGCTCAGATCCACCTCCCCCTGTACTCTCTTTATACAAGGTATACGAGGAACGATAACGAACGATAACAGGTTTAAAAACGTGTGTATACATACATACATATATATATATATCACGCATCATAATGCGTGCTAAAATTAACCGAACGTAAATCACGCGCGCTACGTTTTCGAATAATAGATTGACAAGCAAAAAAACGATGAAACCTCGGAAATATCAAAATTTGAAATGCTAGCGCCCTTGCAACCGACCTGCGGAAAATGAAAATATGAGCTTGCGATGTCACGTCGTTTCGACGCTGTCGCAATGCTTGGCTTAAGGAAGAGCGTGTCTATAATTATCACAAGATTCCTTGCGGCAGGCGCTCGTGTAGGTATACAATCATGTATATGCATATATATATCCATATACACACTTTGTCGAGAGCAGATTTCTTAATATTACTGGAGAAGGAATTTCGTCTGGACGCACGCGTCCCAGTGGAAAGGTTGAATGCCGCGACGCGAGAAACGCGATTACTAATTTACGATATTACAAATGTAAAATATACGTATCTTCTGATGGATCTAGCACGTTGTTTAGCAATACTGAAATTAGATTAAATATTCACGAGGCAGTGGGATCCTAGCTTAAATTCAAAAGATGCCATATTGCGGTAGTAAATATACTTCGTCGCTGTTACGGCTGACGTATTTAATTATAAACCAGCTGTTTTGTTATCTATATTTCACTCTACGCTATCTTAATGTCATAAAATGAAATCGCAAAAGCCCGTCCGTTGCATTTCCTGCCTTTATGTTTGTTAAATTCACCTAAAACGATCAGTTGATTCGACACCATATTGCCGTAAAATTGCCCGCTCAAGAATCCAAATAATCCAGATACGCGAATAGAATTGAATCATAACGAGTAACTGAAAGTATTTCCATAAATTGAGTGTATCTTTTATTGTTAAAGGCCTGCTGCGAATTGACGTCTCTTACTTCCGAGTGCAAGTTCTCAAGCGATTGCCGACCGACGCGACGAGAGAAAATAAACTTCCGGAAAAATTCTCGCGAATTTTCGAAGCATCGGAAAGAAGCGATTAAAAATTATACTTCTGAGAACATTTACGTCCGTTAGCGACTGCTTCGCGAAGAGCTGGATCTTTCATGCAGTTGTTTACTCTTTCTTTTCGTGAATCCGTATTGAATGACGTGTATCGGGTCGGACCCCGATGTGTTATTAAATTGTCGTTATACTGGCAAGAAACGGTAGTCAAATTAAATATCCAGTGATTTCCAGTGAACCGGAACTTCGCGGTAAGAGCTTAGTTTCAATTATTATCATTTCCGCTTCGAGAGAACAACTTTCAAATTCTTGAATAATCGTTGTTTAATTATTTTACTCGTTTATAAATCTGACATCCGAGATCGTAGGAATTTGAATTTTGAAAAATGACTCCTATATTACCAGAAGCGAGTAAGAATAGATCGATGAAAATTAATAAAATATGTCACAATTTATTACTGAATAATTTGGCGATGGTAAGAGACTAGGGATAATTTTCTCTAAAACTCCTGAATGCTCTTATTTATTAACTACCTATGAAGTTTAGACACTTACCAGTATTTGAGCGGTATTCTCCGATGAAACGTCTGGTCAGATAGCGGACAGTCAATGCTGAAAATTCATAAAAATCATATGATTGAAGGCTCGGTTTAAGTTGGCAATGCCGATAGGGAGTAATTTTTCTTGAATTGATCAACTTGGGGAAAAAAATTAGGTATAAATTACAATTAGAAACTTGTGAGAAACTGGATACTTTGTTTTGAAAGTGACAACTACACGATGAAAACAATTAGACGTCTATGCCGAACAACTGATTGGAACAAAAGAAAACACAGCACTATTACTGTAGCAGAATATCGAGAGAATGCTTACCAGATTTACCAACGTTGCTGCTACCAAGAACTGCTATTCTAACTCGGGAAACATCTCCGTTCCGTTCCTGGGTTTTCATTATTGAATCTGAAACAGAGAAGAAGCAATAGGTTATGGTATTAATAATCAAAAGTGCACGGGTTTAAAAACAGTTAGAGAACTATAAATGATATTCTTGAATTCAGAAGACGCCATGTGGCGTGAGTAAATATGCTACACTAACTGTCATGGCCGTCGTATTTAATTTTGAATGTTGTCTTTAATCGCATATTTTACGCCGAATTGACTCTGTGCCGCAAAATAGAACTCCATCAGCTTGCACGACATTTTTCATCCGGTGATATTTGGAAAATTGACCTAAAACAATCAGCTGATTGCCCGCTCGCGCCATATTGATCTACCCTGACTACGACAGGAAAAAGAAAATACGAATACATTATATTGTATCTTTGTCTTGACGTAGATGTGTCAAAATTTGACTTCGATTTGCAGCACAATTAGCAGCGTGTCGTTTTGATAAACAATGTGTCGCTTGACACGTATTCTGGCGCTTTATTCACAATTCGTCAAATGGAGACGCAGTGCGATGGCCTTTGGGTGTCACCGATTGGTCAAGGTTGTTAAAAGCAGGCGGGCTTTATGATTCACCCATCTACTATAAGCTGACGAGAATACGCCTGGCCAAACCTCAATTCTAACGGGTTGTGACAGGCCTGTTAATGCGCCCGAACTGAACTGTTTTGCCTGAATCGAATTATTTCAAATTTTTAAATTCAAAAATTGGAACAATGTTGACATTTTCGTTCACACACACACACGGACTTTAAAAACGTACGAAAAACTTGGAGCTTTCTCTGTGGCGGATTTATTGTTAAAATTTTACTTTAAGGAGTTTTCTTTTTTCAGAAGTATGAAAAATATTTTGTCTAACTCGAACGCGGTGAATCCGCAAACTCCTGCAATATTCATTCAGACTGTGAAAACATTTCATAACTGATTAATATTATTATTATAGTTGTAAGAATAAACGCGGATTTTGTATACAGTACACAAGAATGAGATCAGATTTTGTTTAGCGTTAAACCGAATTGTTTGCGATCTTGAAATATTATTGATTTATCGAAATAGAAAGCCTTTTATTATTATTTTCTTATATTTAATTTTTCGCGAAACCAATATGAAGAAATATGTGTTTTTCTCATTTATCATGAGCAAATATTTGCCCGAGCTATAACGTTGTTGCTTTGTGCATAAATTCTTGCAACTAAGAATGACGTTAAATTCCCTCACTGACATCTGTTCACGAAGTACAAAATTGAATAATCATTTCCTGGCTTCGTGCATATTCTTTACGTCTAATGAGATTATATATATATATATATATATATATATATATACGTATGAATATAAATTGTGTGTGCAGCGCGCGCAAAAAGCCAAATACATGAGGCACGGTAACGCCATGTGGAAAATAAGACACCTGCCATTTATCCATTATACTATGTGTTAGAAAAATAAATATATTGAACTGACGCATCGCTCGCGACGCGATAATGATATATATATATACGCAGCCGATTGTATGGGTTACATTCATTGCACGACAGAGGAAAGAATCTTCGCAGTCGAGTAGTGCCAAATATATAGAGTATACAAGCGTCGACGATCGCTGTGCAGGAGTTTAAAAACTCGTCAAAATGTGGGTGAGAGAAAAAGACGAAATCCTGGTCGTTGTCCAAACGACCGGAAATACGGCGCCACTGAGATGATAAATATAATATTCTTACAAAATACACACGCACGCACATGTAAAAGGAGAATTCGTAAAAATGTCTCGATGCTTTATGGTAACAACATAATTATAAAAAGATACGTAATATAAATGTTGGTAAAGGTGCATCTGCCCCGTTGAAATAAATACGACCGACGCCAATGTCTTGGAAATATGTTTTTTTTACATCTGAATTCACGATATAATAAATCGGTTACACGATAAACTCCACAATTTTGACAGGAGAAAAATAGCAGGATAATCCTCATGGCGCCAAGGGAAAATTAACGACTAGCCTTTATTTGTCCACGTTGTTTTTCACTTTCTTTGTTCAAGCGATAAAAATTTGGTCAAAAATCGGAATGGAAAACAACGCCATCTGACGGCAGGAAATTTATTAGTGGTCAGCCAGCTCCTACTTAATTAGAGTAGTAATTATTCGGCCCGCATTTTATTCTCCATCAATTCACCGCGAGAAAACAACACTGCAACCGCTTACACGAAGTTCTCCGTGGCTTTATATTCTCATTATTTAGCTGAAACCGAGGGTGAGACGATCAGCTGATCGCTCGGTGCGACGCCATATTGGATTCCAGAGATAAGGATTGTTTGAACGATTTCACGATACTTTTGCCGTATCCAAAATTCAATTGTGAGATGCAGGCGGTCTCAAGTATGGCTCATCGTTGGAACAGCCCACCCTTGAAACGGACTTGGCTAAGCTGTTCTCGTTCTCGTGTCTGAGATATTTTGGCTCGCAACTAGTTCACAAGCATACCAGCAACAGCCTGCGACTGTGGCGATCGGTCGGGGAAAAGAGAGTCGAAATATCTGGCTAAGAGCGAATTAAGCCCGTTGGGTTTGGGTTTTCAGTTAGCGGCAGCCATTAGAGCTCTTTTATTTTGTATACATAGAGCAAACGAATTTTCATTTACTTTTTTCATCGTTCCGTTATGAATTTGGCTTTTAGCGCTTCGGGCACGAGCTGTTTAGGACACTTAGCGTGTCATGCTATACAGTATCGGGCACTGCCTACTTACAACTTGTAATTAATCGCATTTTAAACGTGTATAATTTGTAACTGGTGCGAAACAAGCAAACAATTACATGCCTATATTGGTATTAGTGATTGCATCTCGTAACTAAGATAAAATAAAATGAAAATTGTCTTTGTATTAATTATTTTCGTTCAAATTACTATTTTTCAAAGTAATTGGCGTATCGGTATTTTATATCACTCACTATTTTCAAGTGTAACTAATACATGTATTCGATCCAATTACTATTTTTCAATCTAATCAATCGCTGTTACCAGATTTTAAATTTCTTGTACGCGCGATATATCTTAAATAGGGAAATGTACGAGTCGTACGTAAGTATCAGTATATATGTACTACATGTTATTCATATGCTATTCACTTCATAAACAATTTTTATTTAGTTTTATTTTGCCAGTAACAAAATACAACCGCAATTTGTATTTTATCAACTTCGAATTGCAAATCCAATTTGTAATTTATTAATGATTGATTACGAATTTGTCTATCCGTAACTGTTGCTTTCAGCGAGCTTACCGAATGATTATTTTTTCAAGCCGAATGAGCATAAATAATTAGTGATGAGAATATAAATAATTGAACGAATTACACAATCGAGAATCGTGCAGCGTATTTTTGGGGTCGCATTCTTCATCTTCTTCCTCCTCCGAAACTCACGAAGACTTAAATTTCATCTCGACATGTAAAGCGTGGGTGCTTCGAAGGACGAGCATACAATCAGGCAACGCGTATGTAATATTACCAGAGGATAAAAAAAAAAAAAAAATAAATAAACAAATGATTACACATAGTTTAGATTACAGAGATTCGTTCCGAGGCAGCAAGTTTGAATTTAGTCTTTGTATATACAATTATACACAATATCCGAGCTAATTTCACAGTTATCTTATAGCCCTGAAGAAACAGACATATGAGAAAATTTTCCGAATGAAAACTTTTCAACAATGCAAACTCAGATGACTTTCGGTACCGGATCGCAACAAAGTCCGTTAATTTCAGCCTTCGGTATTCACGTATTTGTCTCTAAATAAAAAAAAAAAATTTTTTTTTAATAAACTCGATGGGTCATTGCCTACCTTTGATAAGCTTCCAAATTGCACCGGACGACTTTTAGACGATGAGCGAACGAACACTTTTCGTTATCCTTTAAAGTGTCCCGCAACAAGTTTTACTTTCGTTATTTAGAATAAAATTTTCTTTCACTTCTAGGGGATGATTTTTCCGGCTTGTTTGATTTTTCAATATTCTCAACAGCTCTTTCAGTTCAGAACCACTGTCAAATTGTCAAACTGTTTATCGCGGCAATTCAAATCTGGTTCGATCACTCGACTCACTGACACGACGAGCTGCTGCTACTGAACTGTTTTGTCGGCAGTAGCGCTCACCGTATTAATATGTGAAACCAGCAAGGTCTGCGCGCGGTTTACGCCGCAGCAGGTAATCCAAGCATTCGTATATCTGACGGAAAACGCGTGCGCCGACTTTCAACCCCAAACACGTGCGGCGCCCGCGCCGCAACGAGCATTTTCGTAATTCAGGCACTTAGAGAGAAATGGAGAGAGAGAGAGAATTCACCCGTGTTTATACACGCGTTCCAACATTTTGCCTTAAAGGCACAGTGGTACGCTGAATTTATCAATTCTCGCATATATTTCTCTTCGGAAAAAATTACGAGGACGAGTTTCCCTTTTGTTTTTCATTTCTCTCTACCGTGGTAACAATTATATACAACGGATTCGTTTAGCAAAATGCATCACGATTAAAATGGGTTTAAATATTTGAACTCTGTGTTTGATCTCGCATTGCACTAAACGATTCATTCCATTTTCTTTTTTTTAACAAATTTCATAAGTTATTTAACAAACACGGAAACGAGAGAGATGATTTTTTTTTTTTTTTTAAATCACATCTTTAAAATCGTGCGTAATGTATGTGACACGTCTTATACGTACAATGAAAATAACTCATAACACGATAAAAATCGGGTTACCTGTTACATCGCATTCCTGTTTATTGCATATCTGACCTCGGGCTATGTACGATGTATTTTTAAAAATCGTCTACCCAACCCGAGGCGTTTATTCCATTACATTACACACACTCTATGTATTCATACGAGTATGTGTAATAATTGTATATATATATATATATATATATATACACATATATATTCATAGGCAATTTATTTTCTAAATTGATTGACAACAAGTTATGACAGGTGGTTCCGGACTACTTTATCGGCGATTTCTTTACACTCCGGATGTTTTCATTCCTGCACAAGTTAATTCGAATGGCTTTGTCTAACTTCAGAAGAGTTATATAAAAAACTTCGAGCCACAAGTTTCAGTCACATTTAGTCGCGATGTGTATGCTGAAAAACTTTCAAAGTTATTAACGTCTTTGAAATTAATGTGTGCGGGATGTATGTGAAAATTCTGTTGTTTTTCTTAAAAATTATATACACGTTCGACGAAATTTTATTACATTTTCGAAGAATTCCGACGACAGGGAATAACTCAGAGGCACGATAATCTTTTATCGAAAATAGTCGGTATACTACGAGTATGATATTATGTCGCGTCGGTATTTTCGATCCGTATCATTCTTGTGCCAGAAATGCGGTTGTGCAGCGCCGGAAGTATTTGTTATTATTTTCGACGAAGATGCGATGACCTTGCCTTCGGTATTTTCGAAACACATCCGGATGTTCGAAAGGATCTTTTACTATTCACTGATTATTCATACGAATTCTTGCGATTGAATTTACCAGGAAATTCAGTATTCATCTTATACTTTTATATGCATCCCTTTACGGCTAGTCGACACTAACAATAATCAGGCTAAACAGAACAAGATTTTAATAAGAATGGGACGAATTTAGGCCTTCCGTTTAACTATGACACTGTCCATATCCTGTTTGGTATATCGTGTATTCTTACCATTGTTGAAATTTTTTTTCAACTAATCGAATTGTTCATACTCCAAGAGTAAACGCCAGATTTTCTCAGGATCAGTCAGGCTAATTAATCACGACGGGATCGGAAAGATCGAAATAATATACCTATAGAAATTTGGCCGAGGAGAGAACGCGGGCGTGTTGAATTCAAAAGGTCTTACTTCAACCTATATTTTACTCTTTGTCGACTCGATGCACCGAAAGCATCGTATAACCACTTGTACAAAGTTTACTGTGCATTTCTTTTCGTATAATTAAGCTAAAATTGAGGGAAAACGATGAGCCGATCACTCAGCGTTTTGCCATATTGCGCTGCATCCCAAACTCGAAGTCGCGTCAACGATTGGCACACAAAAAACGAGAGAATGATTCTGGGACGAATAAAATTAAATGTGATTCCTTTATGAAACCTGATAACGTTCTGCAGTTTAAATTCGCAGAGTTCAAATTCGGTGAACTCCAAGTAAATCCGTATCATTGAAACTCATATACAAAGCCGTCCAATCGTTCGCTTCTCATTTACAACAAATGAATCGTTCGAATAACGACAACGCTTCATTGCTCTGCCTTTGTCAGATCCCTCTCTGAATCTGTGGCAAACAAAGAGTTCCGAAAAGTGATTTAGGGGGAATTCGGTTTCTCGACTGGGTACTGAAAACGGCTCTTGATCATTTCACAGAACATCGGACAGTCGACGCCGATAAACGACTCGCAATTAACGAATGGTCTTACCGATATGTGTATCTTCTCAGGATCAAATATTACATGTACAAATGACCGATGCGATCGAATGACAACGGTCACCTAAGGCTTTGACGTAAATCGGCACGTGTTTACCGAAGCTCAGCCTTGCTTAATTACCCGTTAGATTAAACTACTTTGACAACGACGAGGGCCGCTGCATAGATTCGCTGGGTTGTCGACAGAGTCACGTGGTCGTATAGATCGGATGCCCTGCGCCCTTCACCGAGACCCATGCGTCACATATGACACGTGGGTAATATACCACCCCTATCGCTTTCACCGCGAGTCCCTCGTTCACGTCATTATCTCCGCAGGATTCTACCGTGGACATTCGTATTCTAGTTAATATCTCGTATATTCCATTGCGGATCGTTTTGAGAGCAGTCACTCGACCGACTTGCAAAATTAGAATACGTAACCCGTTATTCACAGGTTAAAATAATTTTTCGATTCACCCGGTTTTTTTTTCTTTTATTTATTTCTGTACACAAATTGAGTGGTGAAAGTTGCAATGAAAAATAGTCGAACTACCAATTATTTTCGTAGTGTGTAATTGCAAAAATTTGGACTACCAATTACTTCTGAATTAGTGAATTGGAATAAATTCTTTACTCGTTACTTTTGTAATGAATAATTTGAAAAAATTAAATTACTTATGGATTTTATGATTTGCATTTACGTGTACAAAGGAAAATTTAATCAAACGCGTACATTTGATTTTAATATTCTTAGAATATTTATTTATTCTAATAAAATGACCGATGTTTGATTGAGTTTCCGTCACATATGTCCATAAATTTTTCAAGTAATTGGCAGTTGATTTTTATATAATTTTTTTCAATTCCACACTACAAAAGTAATTTGTAATTGAATGTTTTTGAATAACATATTACGAAAGTAATTAGTATTTGAAATCTCGCAGTATTGTTCTACGTGGAAAATAACGGGCCGCAAATTTTTTCATTTCGTCATTGGCTAGCTTGGTTTCGTTTTACGAAGGGATCAGATTCTTAGGTTTACTCCGAAATTTTGTCCACTTATTCACGCGTACGTAACTCGAAAACGATTAGGATTACGATCAGAACGATTGTAAGTAAATTTTTTGGGAATCTTGAATAATTCATGAAAGAATACTCTTTTCCTTTATTCGACCATTAATGAACATTTCGATTAACTTGAGTAGGAAATAATTTGCAACCGCGTTTGCCTGAGGACTTTGACCAAGATTTGAATAACCTGTAACGAAGATACGCATCTACGAATAATTTCGAAAGACATAATATCACTGTGTAAAATCAATCACGTCCAAACTTGTTAATATATCCACATAATTACTATCGGTTATTTTTCTCATTCGAATTCTAAAATTCTTTGAGCATATAACTTTTTGTGTTTTATTTGGAGCAGTTGAAACGGAATTGTCTCTCCAACACCCGAATATCCTTAAATAGAAATTCGTAGGAGAAATAGAATGTTTGGAGTAGGAATGAAAACTGATTGAAAAAATTGAAGAACCGTGAATCGGTGGACCGATAACGCGCACGTTGCATAATTTTATAACAATCATATAACCGGGCGACGGAAAGTCCGTTATCTGCTAAATTTAACCCACGTTTTGCATTACACGTGCCCGGTGGACGTTCCGGCAAACGTGCCCTATTTAATCACAATAACGAAACTCGTATACGAAAACTTATACTGGAATTTATACAACCGAACCCGCAGCGAAAAATTACGTCGGCTTTTTTTAACTTGATCAATTAACGCATTCGTAATTAGTGGGGGGCCTCTTCTGTTATGTATGAACCATAACAATTTGTTTCTGTAGCTTTTTGTTCCCATTTCACTTTGCCTGCACGTGTGAAATTATTACACTGCTTAATAGTGCTTTTGTTACCCTTGATATTTGAGTGCTCTTAGAAAGATTTGATGCCAACGACCCTCGGAGTAAGCGTATTTTTTCGAAATTGACTCCGGTAGTTAATTTTATCGACTTTTTCACACATGACTAACAAAAGCAATACTTGGATGAAAAAATCGATTCCTTTTTTTCATTTCTAAAATTTATTAAAAACATAGTGTCAATGACTTTATTTATACTTAATTTATTCAGACAAAAGTGAACAGATTATACAAAATATAATACTTTGTTGATCCCGTCATGAAAAACAAGGTACCACGAGTTTAGTCAAAACGGGGGGCCATTAATGTCCCAAAAACAAAAAATTTTTTTCCAAATCTGTATCGAAATTTCGGTAGCGTATCTCAAATAGAATATCTCAGTCAAGTATGAGCTCTGATATTAAATTTTTTTCAATTTCCATTTAAATAACACGTAAAAAAAAATCGAAAAATTTTCGAATTTTTTGATCTGGTAAACGGTTTGACTTATAAACTATCTAAATATAGATTCTTGTATGAAATTTCATGCCCTATAAAAAAGTACTGAGATTGAATTTTCCTAACTCTAACCGATGAGGAGATATTCGCTTATAAGCATTGAGTCATCTCCAAAACAATACCACAATAACATAAAAATAAGATACAATCTAATATAATCAGAATTATATTCATTTTGTTGAGCTATGTTGACAGTATAATCATCGAGTTAACGTCGCAGTTTACGTTTCAACTTATTTATCTAGTATTTCTTATATGTTATATGTATATGTTGAATGAAGAAAGCTTACGGTCACGTTTCTGCACGTTGAATATGTTTTGTATGGTCACGCGGAGCATGAGCGTGATCCGTTCTGTGTTAGATACTCGATCAACTTCGGAATGGGACTTTGTAAAGGGATGTTAAGGTCAATGAATAGTTGTTTCCAATCTGAATGTCCAGAGTAAATTTGAAGTCTCGTGAAAACAAGTTTTTTATACCATTTGTTTCTGCGAAATAATTCCACTAGAAATTTTATCAGTATATTTGTATCTGTAATCTGGAATCATTTTTCTATCCCGAAGTTTGAAAGTGTTATACGAGTATATCTGTAAAATTTATTGCGATTCAAAATATTGAACGTATTTCAACCCATATTTCACTCTTCGTCGACGCGATGCACCGAAAGCATCGTCTAACCACTTCTACAAAGTTTACTGTGCATTTCTTTTCGTATAATTTAGCTAAAATTGAGGGTAAAACGATGCGCCGATCACTCAGCGTTTTGCCATATTGCGCTGCATCCCAAACTCGAAGTCGCGTCAACGATTGGCACACAAAAAACGAGAGAATGATTCTGGCACGAATAAAATTAACTGTGATTCCTTTATGAAACCTGATAACGTTCTGCAGTTTAAATTCGCAGAGTTCAAATTCGGTGAACTCCAAGTAAATCCGTATCATTGAAACTTATATACAAAGCCGTCCAATCGTTCGCTTCTCATTTACAACAAATGAATCGTTCGAATAACGACAACGCTTCATTGCTCTGCCTTTGTCAGATCCCTCTCTGAATCTGTGGCAAACAAAGAGATCCGAAAAGTGATTTAGGGGGAATTCGGTTTCTCGACTGGATACTGAAAACGGCTCTTGATCATTTCACAGAACATCGGACAGTCGACGCCAATAAACGACTCGCAATTAACGAATGGTCTTACCGATATGTGTATCTTCTCAGGATAAAATGTTACATGTACAAATGACCGATGCGATCGAATGGCAACGGTCACCTAAGGCTTTGACGTAAATCGGCACGTGTTTACCGAAGCTCAGCCTTGCCTAATTACTCGTTAGATTAAACTACTTTGACAACGACGAGGACCGCTGCATAGATTCGCTGGGTTGTCGACAGAGTCACGTGGTCGTATAGATCGGATGCACGAGCGCTTAATCAAGTTCACCTTGCCGTCCTGCGCCCTTTGCCGAGACCCATGCGTCACATATGACACGTGGGGAATATACCACCCCTATCGCTTTCACCGCGAGTTCCTCGTTCACGTCGTTATCTCCGCAGGATTTTACCGTGGACATTCGTAATCAAGTTAATATCTCGTATATTCCATTGCGTATCGTTTTGAAAGTAGTCACTCGACCGACTTGCAAAATTAGAATACGTAACCCGTTATTCACAGGTTAAAACAATTTTTCGTTTCACCTGTTTTTTTTTCTTTTATTTATTTCTGTACACAAATTGAGTGGTGAAAGTTGCAATTAAAAATAGTCGAACTTCCAATTATTTTCGTAGTGTGTAATTGCAAAAATTTCGACTACCAATTACTTCTGAATTAGTAAATTGGAATAAATTCCTTACTCGTTACTTTTGTAATGAATAATTTGAAAAAATTAAATTACTTATGGATTTTATGATTTGCATTTACGTGTACAAAGAAAAATTTAATTAAGCGCGTACATTTAATTTTAATATTCTTAGAATATTTATTTATTCTAATAAAATGACCGATGGTTGATTAAGTTTCCGTCACATATGTCCATAAATTTTTTAAGTAATTAGAAGTTGATTTTTTTTCACTCACTCGTTAGAAAAATACCTTTTTTGTAATTTTCTCAAGTACACACTACAAAAGTAATTCGTAATTGAATATTTTTGAATTACGTATTACGAAAGTAATTAGTATTTGAAATCTCGCAATATCGTTGTAGATGGAAAATAACGAGCCTAAAATTTTTTCATTTCGTGATTGACTTAGAGTTCTTTGGAAAAACGATTTTCCACTGAAATTCTTAATCCTTTATGAATAAGTGAATAGATACAATTATTTATGCGCATTTGTGAGGAGGTTGAAACACGTAACGCTGACAGTAATTGCTCGTAGTCCTGATTTCGAGCGAGATTTAAACGCAACGAAGATGCGCGCGTGCGATATGCTCGAGTGCATAACGACGACGCGATCATGCAAGGCTTCCTAGCATCCTAGGTGTCACTCGATAGTGAAATAGTGACGCAATGCCGTGCCCGGAGAACTATAAACCGTCACAAGCGCTGCTCAGGTTGAGCCTCCGCAGCCGCGGCCAAGAATATCCAAGAGTGGCTGCTCTTCACGGCATTGCATATGTCGCCGACCCGACAAGACCGCGAGCAGAGAGGTGGTGAATTTGAAAAACTGAATATGCATGTCTCGGAAGTAATGACGGAGAAAATTATAATTAGTGAATTACAAATTAAGAATTAGAAATACGACTTTTAATTGAATCGACGTAAAATAAAAATCACATTGTTTATTCCGTAATTAGGATTGTAATTTTAGATTAAACGCAACGATTGATTACATTGAAATATAGCAATTCGATGAAATGAAGATATTAATTGCAATCGATAATTTTTATTGACATGAAATTAGTTACCAGTTACTAATTACCGATTGAAAATGGAATTCGAAATTTATTTCGCATCAATCACAAATTGCACATTTAAGAAATGTAAATAAACAAAAATAATTGTAGATACACAGTGCCCTATACCGCTCCGACAATGATGGAAAATTTTAACCTAATTAACGTTAACGTTTAAAAATGTAATCGAATTCGTTATTTGTGACTTATTGTGCAGAATCGCCTGGTGTGTTTGCGTTTTAATATCGAGTGCTGCGGCGTTGGGCATTATTGTTACGCTTATGGACAGATTCCAGACTGATCCGATGTTGGAGAGCTTGGATGTCCGACTTGACGGCGCTCCGATTCCTTTACCAAAAATTTATGTCTGTCCTCCTTGGGAATCGTTTGAAGAAAATGGTGCAAATAAGGTCGTATCGAATGGTTATTACTGGGTTTTATCCTACAGGGTCATTTATTGAATACTGGCCACGAGTGGGACTGACGCAGCCGATTTTACCCGAAGCCCATGGCCTTCGCTCAATCATCGAGCAGTCAGTATTCAATATATGACCCTGTAGATGATACCCGTTTACCCTGATTCCCTCCGATTTGTGTAATAGCCTAATAATTGACATCCGCAGAAGCCCGGCAACGATGTTTACAAACGTCTCTACAAATGGGACCTTAGCAGGCCTCTGCATGGTGTAAACTTAACTAATTCTGATGAATCCGCACGTGCTCGGGAGTTTTTCGTTCAGCATTCACCAAAGTGCGAAAGTTTCATCCGAAACTTCTCTGTGAAGTAATATCTTTTCACCTTATTATACGAATAAACAACGGTCTTAATCCAGTTATGTTATCTTTGGCATATGGCGAAAAATTTGGGATACCTACAGCTGATCGTTTTAGACGAATTTCACAAATATCATGGAAATGGAGAACATTGTGCAAGCTGTTGGAATTTAATTTTGTGGTATTATATCAAAGTGGTGTAAAATGCGCGATGGTAGATCACTTTTATTATTAAATACGACGGCCATGACACTTAGTGTCTGTCGCAAGATGGCGTCTCCTAAATTCTGGGTTCCTAATTCTAAAAACCCTATTTCATTCATTACGAAAAAATTTCACAACTCGATGATTATACACGTACAAATTCTCCGTCATCGTCGTTTGAAATCTTATTAATAGTTTAGAATATTAGAAATACTCGATAAGTACAAAGAAAAATCTTTTTGTTATCTGAAACGAATTATCTTGCAGCGGAATACAATTCAACTGTTCCTCTTTCGAGAGCTTTTTTGGGTCAGCGGGCAAATGCTTTACTGTCCCATCTGTGGATATTGTTATCGATACCGTCGAAATCAACTTCAGCTTTAGCCCGAGGTTCTACCCAACAAGGTGAGTGGATCTTGACATCGCTTCTCTATCACGTCAGCGCAAGTTACGAAAACTTCTTTGTAATATACTTTTCCCTTCGATCGTTGTAATAAAAACTTCAAATAGTCTGGCAAGCTTGTACCAATATTATCGAAACAATGATCAAAAGAAGCTTTGAGAATGTTCGAAACCGTTACGTTTTGATTTAAAATAAACTGTTTATTATATTTGTCTTAAAGCACGAGAAGGAATGATATCGGTTTTTAGTATGATTATATGGTAAAATGAAATCCACCAGCAATAGCGAATCAAAATTTCATACCAATCGCATTTATTTATCAAAGCGGTTTTTTTTTGTGGGATACTCTACTTTAGATCCATTTATTGTCACAAGATAAAAGTCTTGTAGCAACTTGCACGATGTTTTGTGTGCCTCGGTGTTGGGAAAATTCGCCTGAAACGATCAGCTGATCACCCAATTCGACTCCATATTGACGTAATCAAGGATCCTAATGACCTCAGTATAAATCAAAACGTCTTTTAATCCTATGGTAAAATATACGAAAACTTGACCGCCAGTGTTTGTGGATTTTATTATACAATTTGCTACATTGCAACAATTAAATATAGTCGTGATATTTTTCCATCGTGTACGTTTTATCTTAAATGTAATTGATTATAGAATTTATGTGGCTCTACGCGAAGATCCAGATGTCCTGATGCATCTTCCGTTTCACATTTTTCTGTTTCCATCGACCGTAACGGTGGATCTGCAAGAAACGTACACGTCACCGGAAGCCAGAGTGCTCGCACGATTTCAGCGAAAATGTTATTTTCCGGGAGAGCAGCCTCCCGTTGTGAAATGCGTGCTCGATTGTCAGGTGGCCAACTCTCTCGAACACTGTGATTGTGTTCCTTGGTACCTTGCCAGGGTTGGTGTCAAGGAGTGTCCGATAAACAGATACGAGTGCTTGAGCAGCAAGTCCGCAGAGATATTGGACGTGTCGAGGTGTCTATGCCGGCTGTCCTGCGCCAACATTGCCTTCAAGAAAGTCCAGTTCGATATGAAGTCAGCATCCGAAAACTGCGATATGAAAATAATGGCAAGGTCCAAGGTGAAGTTTAGAAGAACGGTTCGGTTCGGCTGGATCGATTTACTCGTATCTTTTGGCGGTATAGCCGGTCTTTTTCTTGGATCTTCGCTTTTATCAGGGGTTGAATTCGGCTATTATTTCTCTCTACGAACCTATTGCGGTGCCGTACTTACTGCACCAAAGCGCAGATACAACATCACGAAAATAAAGGTTATCGATGGCGTGTGGTCGGTAAGTTACCCGACGGGAACGCGGAAGAGGCTTGTCTTACCGAGAGATGAAACTACCACCTATGATTACGTAAATTGAGCTTTCGTTCATACGGCTGTAGCTTTTTTTTATCTCTGAGTATAACGTGAGTACACTGATTGGACAAGCGTAGTAAACGAATAATCTAAGTAAATTGTAGATCACTTTCCCTATCAAGCTGAAAATTGTCCTATAAATGATACGGACATCATAACACGGTTGGTGAAAATCTTGACGAAAGCTTCGGTAATTCAAGAAATTACACCGCTTGTTGGTAATACAACATATTATTAATTGGATTATCGACTGAACTAAATTATTGTACAACTACTAATTGACACGCAAGCACGGTTGTTCGCCTGTAAACTAAGGTAACGTGTTTTTTATCGACGCAAGTTTCAAACGACACCAGCTACCTACAGAATCAGCAGCTTTGACCAGTTATCCGTTAAAACAGCACTGCAATCAGTAACCATGTAATCTTGACACCAGTATTCTTAATCCTTACTCGAATTAAAGATTTGAAAATGATTATGAGTTAGATGAATTACATTACTATTATGGTTGTTTAATTATGTGTTCTGGGGATTTTTGAATTGGTCGAACAGTTTTTTGTGTAATGGGCAAGGGATAAGTCAATTACTTCAAAGTGTCCTTCATGTATAATAATTTCATTTGATTCTACGGTTGTACCAAACGAAATTCAAAGGTTTGAGTAAGAATTCTTCTAAATCGCATTTTACACTGACATCAATTTTGATTCTGTTAGAATTAATATAAAATGATTGTAGTTAAATGGTGATCGTAGAGTAATATATTGCATTAATAATCTTATAATCACAAGAAAATGTGGTATAATCAACTGTATCAACACATATTACTTAGAAATGGCAAAAGCCCATTTCCTAGTAACTGTAACTGTTTGTTACCAGCAAGACGAAGCGAATTGATATTACAAATCAAATATACACTAGTTTAGAATATTGATTATTCCATCGAATGGAACTATTCGTATTGCACTGCACGGTTTGGAATTAAATACAAAACAATTCCTATTCACTCATTCCTCGTTTTCAAGAATATAAGGGTCGGCCTCCGCCAAATCAACCACTTTTTTTTACCCTTTCGGATTTGTTCCATAATTGGTTATATGGTAGTACTACTTAAAGGTACTCTCTGTGAATTTTTTCAGATGTTTTAATTTACTCGTCTCGGAAACGGTTTTTTTTAAACCCGTATATCATGGAAGATTGAAGTTGGACAAAAAAAAAACTTTAACGCAAGAAAGTTTTGTTTTCACGTGAACTATTCAATGCAATATATGCAATACTTTTGATGCCATCATAAAGGCTATTTTCAGCAACAAAAAGAATAAAAAAAAATTGAAATTACTCTCTTTCAATACGACACCTTTGATTTCACTGTAAATTTTATAGGGTATTTGGCAGTGTATTGGGAACGTACAAGACAATTAGCATCTTTCTCATGAACCATTTAATGATATTATCGGAATAATTTATTCGCATCACATTCTTGCCAATCTTCGCATTAAATAGTTCATGGAAAAAAGGAACTCGGGTGTACCGTAATTCACCTTTCTCGATAAAAGATTCTTTCTACTAGGTAAGAATTCCGGTTCCACGATGCCAATTTTTTTTCTACGTTCCCAACCCACTGCCAAATACTCTGTGAAATTTACAGCGAAATCAAAGTTGTCACATTTAAGGAAAAAAATTAATTTTCATTTTTATTTGCTGAAAATAGCTGTAGTTTAAAGAATAGTTCATGTAAGAAAAAAACTTTTTTGTATTAAAGTTTTTTTTTCCGACTTCAATCTTCCACGATATATGGGTTTAAAAAAAAACCATTTCCGAAAACGAGTAAATTAAAAAATCCGAAAAAATGCACAGAGAGTACTTTTAAGTAATACTATTATACAAACCAATAATGGAACAGATCCGAGGGGATAAAAAAAAAAAAAGTGGCTTAGTTGTCCCGTAAACTATTCAAATCTTTGATACATCAGGATTGGAAACGTATCGTTATGAATTGTTCCGAATCCCGTTTTTCTATTAATTTTGATCTTCTGGGTTTAGTTTTCCTAGAATTGTTGCAACAGCATCCAATTATCCGAAAAGTATATCGCAATATGACGTCGCATTGGGCGATCAGCTAATCCTTTCATTTTCAATATCATTGTTAGCTAAATCGTACAGATCTGAAATAATGGAAAACTCGGTGTAAGTGGATACACTTTTATTTTGTTACATTGACTTAATTAATAAAAAATGATGTACAGTCATTGTTGATATTGATGAAGTTATTGTCCAGTTGTGCCGCCAGACGGCATATCTCGCTAGTTCCGATCCCAATAATAAACATTCCGAAGTAATTACGGGTGCAAGGATGTAAAGCATATCTAATACTGACCCTTGCCCCCCCATAAGGCAAGGCTTCGGTTCTGTTTGCTTGTTTAAAGCGATCTCTAAGGGGTTTCCATCCCGGTTACTGACTCTCCAACCGACCTGAAGGCCTTCTTTCTTTCCTTGTTAACGGCGGTGCGCTTTGTTGGGATTTGCATCTCCTTTTTAGGGCTTATTCGGCAATCCCACGCGCGAACGTGCCGTCAGGGATTAAGAGTCGAGTTCAATTGGGCTCGACACGCTCTCCAAACTAGCCTTAAAAGTTGCATAATTTACCAACCAGACCCTTGAATACATTCAGCACTGTGTAGTCTGTGAGAGGTTTTGTCACCTTCCAGGCTACTTTCGGAATCAAAATATACATTATATACGGTCTCGAGTCTAGGTGGAGCTTACAATTAGTAGAGATTCGTTAAAATGTGACACGGCATTATGCTTGCGTCACTGTTTCTTATGAATTTCAATTATTTTACAAAAACCTATAGCGAAGGCGGCTGTAAAATTTGTAAATTTTATTCTATGTAACGAGGACTTTGAAGCAAATAATTAATTAGGTATACAAATAAATATCTTACGTATCGAAAATGATTTATTTCGAAAAATGAAGTTGAATACTCGATTTAATAAGAAATATTTATAATACTCACGGTGAATAGAGCGAAGTTTATAATTAATAAAAAAAGAACGAGAATTTATTATTATATCCATTTCTCATAATCATGTATAATACAAAAGTTTGACTGTGAAAAATTGTCGTGATGGATGTCTGAAACGGAAAAAAATCCGATGATCATGATGTTTGAATGCCCCATTAATACACGATGTTCCGGATTGCGCGGCATTGAGGCTATGCATGTATATTTGTAAACCACCGATTCGCGTATAACTCGGCGCGTATTATTAAAACAGTATACATAAATATGAGAACGAAGGCATGAATCTTCAACGACGGATTGCATGCACAGTCTAAACTTGAGAGTGTCGAAATAAAAGAAGAAGAAGAAGAAAAAAAAAATGATTAATCGAAGGTTTAGAAACTATGTATAAATTCACTGAAGTTGAATTGAACTGAAACGATATCTTACGAGTATTGCCTTAAAAATCCGAGTAATTATAAATTTTTAAGAACGATTCACTTTTCAATATTTTTTCCTTTATTCCAAAATGAATCGTCTATTCAATTTCAACAAATTCTGCGTTATTTCATTCGTAACCGACAATTCTATGATGAATTATTAAATTTCGTACAAGGTTCCCGGTCCGTTGCCTAAATATTGTACGGAAAATCGTAACGGTTTGCGTTAATAAAATTATGACTGGTCAATTAATTAATGACCGACATTGTTAGAGTGGATGAATAGAAATCAAAGAAAAAAACAAAAAAAAACGCTCTCTTAACCTGTTCGATGTTATTAGTACCTTCTTTATTTGAATCAGAGAATCGAAGTTTTTTTACTCTTGATAAAATTTGATTCAATAACTCTGAATTAATTATTATTCTATTGGATAAATTCCTCGGCTCGACTGTACGACAAATGAATCTTTAATATCACGTGAAATGAAGAAATGAAATAAATGAGAGAAGAAGAGAACAAATGGTGAAAAGTTGGGAAAAAGAAGGGGGGGGGGGGAAGGCAGGACCGGTTGCAACGTATCACGTTGCGTTGGCGATGGTGCTCGCCGTGGAGGAGGAAACTTGCGGGTATGCGGACCACGTCAAGAAACACAAACATTTCCCATCTCTATGTCTCCGCCGCTTTATTATTCTAGACTATCCCCGAACAGCCTCCATCTGTGCCCATACCGTCCCTACGTCAGCGGCAGCGTATGGTCCTCCACCTTGTACATAAGCATGTACAACACTGTACATTACATAGTAAAGGAAAAAAAGATTAGAACGTAGTGAAAACAGATTCATCTTGATCCCCGCGGATTCGAAGTTCACGAGAAAGCTGATCGTGTGATGCAAAAATGAATGTCAAGCAATCGTTTTATTTTATTATTTTTATTTATTTATTTATTCATTTTTTTTTTGTACAATTTGTATACAAATTTGGCTTCATTCGATTTTTTTTCTTTTTCTTTTTCTCAAGAAACTGATCCCGTGATGCAAAAGTGAAACCGAATCAATGAATTTGCTTTTTCGAACAATTTTTATAAAAATTTGGTTTGACTTTCAATTTTTGTTTTCGTATTTCAATTGCAACGCAATTTCAAATCGATCCAATCAGTTGTACACGATTACGTTCCTGTTGTTCCTATTCGATTCTCTTGTAGAGATTTGAATTTAGCTGGAATGAAGCCTTAACACGTTCTGAACAGTTCAATTTTCATCCCTTATTCGATTCTCCGTGAATACTGCAACGATTTGAATTCATGTGAATTCGTGGCTAGTATTGATGCTTTTATAGTTTTCTATTGAATTCACTTTGTGCTTTAAAATTCAAATTACCACAACCCTAGTTTAATCCGCAAAAAAAGATATTTCGTACGTTTAGAAAATTTGCAATATAATTCTTCAAACACTTTGAATTACACTATAGTTATAATTACCTGATTCTAAAAACTTTAACTGAAACAATACCTGGCGATATATAATTTAGTTAGGTATCCAGGCTATTGTTTTTAATTGTAATTTCGGGATCGAGAAAACGGTTTCAGAGGGATATAAATTTTCTACTACTTCGAATCATTTTTCATTCGTCCAGTCTATTGTTTTCAATTGTAATTTTGGGATCGAGAAAATGGTTTTAGATGGATACAAATTTTCTATTAGTCCGAATCATTTTTCATTCATTCGGTAAACAATAACGAGAGTCGAAGCGATACAAGCCGCGTTTCTTCTTTCTTGTTGCATGATAATGACCCAAGGATCTGCTGTAGCGTATTCTCGAGATGTTTGTTCATTTCGTTTTCTTTTTGTCTGCTTCTCGGCAGTTTATTATCAATAGTCATTATTGAAATCACATAAATACTTGTGGCTTGATGATTTATTTATTTGCATTTCAAGACTTCGCCTACCAAATCGTTATTCAGGATTCAAAGCATGGGCGCGGCTAGAGCAAGATGGCGCCGTTCTGGTCGATCAGCTGATCGATACAGCGTCAGTTTTATCAAAATTGCGCAAATACTGTGGCATGTAAAACTCTGCGCAAGCGATTAAGGTTTTATTTCGTAACATTGCACTGGCAAATAGTGAAATACGGTTGAAAAAACTACTTCTATAATTAAATACGGTGTAGATTTCCTGGAACAATGAGAAACATGACACCGACCACGGTCTAATTATGTCTGT
Organism: Neodiprion virginianus; assembly: GCF_021901495.1. Lineage (NCBI taxonomy): Eukaryota > Metazoa > Arthropoda > Insecta > Hymenoptera > Diprionidae > Neodiprion > Neodiprion virginianus. The sequence goes on from NC_060878.1 coordinate 11,537,033, forward strand.
AATAACCGAGTAATCTCTATTCGTTGATAATTCGTGTAATAATTTTACCGTCGTTTGATAACAGCAGTCGGGATAAAAACTGCCAGATTTATAATGGACGTAAAAGTTAAGAGCAGCGGGGAGGTAAAGGGTGGATAGAATTGTACGGAATCCTTTTGTTATTCGCTCTTTAATTTAAAAGACGAGTAAACACTTCCACCCAAAGAATCCGGCGCTATTCTTGTTGCCAGGTGTAAAGCTGTAGCCCAGTGTAAACATAACCGCCGCACCCTCCGCTTCTCTTCATCGAAACCTGGCCGTGCCGGCATTTGTAATAATAGAGCGCGCGGCGAAAGGCGAAGTGGGCACAGGCCCATCGCGCACGGGGTCAAAGTCTGTTCCGTTGTTTCTTACTCGGGAGGAGAAATGTCGAAAATAACTATGCCGATCAACGAGAGGAGCTAGAACACCCCGAATCAACCATCCACGCTTGCCACCTAACGATTAATCATTCAAGCCGCTAACGATGATCAAGATCCATCGATCATGCTTCGGGTCTTCTCGAAAATTTTTTTTATTCTTGGTAGAAATATCTGTCTATATGTTACTTTGACCATGCTTTAAACTTCGGATGTGAATTATTAATTCAACAAATTGACAATGACAACGAACATTTTTTTTTTTTTTTCAATTTGATGAACAATATTTTATAATTTTTCTTACTTCGTTGGTTTACCTTGTAACTTTTTGTAATTACGTATGCCTCGTGGTTTGTCATTTTTGTTAAGATCGGATTTCCGTCTATATTTTTTGCAAACTCTGATTATCTTAAACTCGATTTTCAACACTTTCGTCTCATTAATATGCTCTCAAATATTCGACGGGTTAATTTACAAAAACGTATTAGAGATACTTTTAGAATTGGGAAAAAGAAATTGTCCATGAAACTGATTTTTATAATTGAGAAATTTAACTCGGAACTTTCGTCAAGTATTTCTCAAAACACAAGAAAGCGTAGATCTGATGGATTAATTTTAAGAAATATTTGAAAAAAGGTCGTGAAACATTTGGAAAAAATCGTCCCACGTTCTCCAAAATTGGCGTGATCTACGTAGAATTTCGGGAAAGCCAAGTGGAAATTTGGAGCGGAAGCACAGCGACTGACGTAAGGAAAACGATTTTCTACGTCTGCTCGTTAGTTTGTTCACTGAAACAGGTGGAGAATCGGGAACGGAAATAAGCGCTTATCTGTCAAATTGCTGCCAAATTTGCGGGTTGTTTTGCGAAACATTAGCATTTACGAGCCTTTTGCTAAGAAAACAAAGCGGCCCTTGTAAACGTTCGGACAAACGCAACTGCAGAAGAGTTTAATCGCGACCTTCCGGCGCATAACTAACAGAGGATTCGTTTACATCCCCGAACTGTGACTCGGCGCTTTGTAAACACGATTTCTGCATAATTCTGTGTACATGGGTTTATTTGCAGAGGCTGTATATGATCGATCTCTCTCATAACATCGTTTTCCGAAAAATAACCCTTGAAAAATATTTACGCGAAACAACAGATGAGTAAATTTATTTTGGAGAAAAAGAGAACAAGCACTTAAAAATCTTGTCGGTTTTGCGGAACACTGGAAACATGCTCAGTTATAGGAGATTTGAGTTAACTTGATCGCATTTGTTGTACCCTTGGAAACGAAAATATCGAAGAGCGAAACCGGAAAGCGTATTTTTTTTTTATTGGTTCCGCGGGGATCAGCAATTTAACTGTTGTCGAATTATTTAAGGCCAATGCTACAAAGCGGATAAAAAATTTATGGCCTGGAATAAAAAAAAAAAAAACGAAAATACTATCATTATTTCATACATCATATACACAGTTTATTGTTCTGGATTTAGTTTATTTCAAACAATTTATGTTGAAAATCGTTTACGCTACAGAAACCCAAAACTATAATTCACCCCGCCAGTTTTGTCAAAACATGAAACAATGGATTTATAAATTACGGTGTAATGTCGCTGTTTAATCGCCTTCGAATAACTAATTGAATGTAATAAAATATACATTTTGCCAAATACTCATCGGGACGGAAAATTTTCTTCTCTGTCTCCTTGAAAAATTGTTTGCGGAAAAGGAGACAAAGTTTTCTCAGAAAGTATTAGTCCCGTTGGTTTATAATTTTGCTTGAACATTTTTTGTAACGATTTCTCACGAATATCTGGCCGATTTTTTGCTAAATATAATAGTTTCTTAATAACAATCGTTCAAAGGTGGTGTGTTCTGATGAAAAATAAAACTATTTCTTACATGTGTTAACATTTTTACATTTTCAAAATTTCAAAAAAGCTTCCGGCTATTCTGTAGTTTCACTGTCTGGAAGTGCATTTTTTAAATCTATTTATTTTAGATTACCCGAGTTTCTGAAACGACCGCATCGTTTTCGTTGAACTGTAAATACATGTTCTATTGCGTGGAATTGGTTACTGGTAAGAAAGAAGACTTCCACTGTATTGATTTTATAGCAAATAGTATTTCGGATGAAATGAATCACCTTAGAGCTAAATAATCGAAAGAATCTACTCAAGATATTAAAGAATTTTTAAACTATTTAAAACGAAACATCGACATCTAAACTTTCGTCTAAAATTCCAGTATTTGACATTTTTCTACTTTCCGAGATATCTTCGTAGCGTAATTCAACAAATACCAACGAAGAGAATACCAGAGCAGATTTTGCTAAAAGCTGGAGGAAAAGACGGACACATCAGGTTTTTTTGCAAAATATACTTCGTAAAACGCAGAATTTACTCTAGAGTAAATATTCTACTCTGGTATTTACAGTAAAAAACTATCTTTGACGTTGGTATTTTTTACGAAAAACCACGACGCGTCCCTACTTTCCACCAGCCGTCGGTAAAATCTTTTATTTTTCCTCACCTCGCGCCGAACGTACGATTATTTCGTATTAAAATGATGAAAAAGTACGGACGTTCGGCCGACGAACCTCCTCAGGTTTCAAAAATCAAGCGCTAAAGGGTGATCACCCCGCTTAATGCGTTTGAATATATATTCTCTCATTCCTTACTGTACGCGGGACCGCCCCAAAGTGCGTCCCTAATTCCGGCCGTGGGTGATGAGCGTAATCTGGCACTCGTGGCTACGGACTTAGGGATCAGATGCAGTGGGTGGGCACTAACTTGAGTGGGCAGAAGTAGTGTGAAGAAGGCACGCGTGCGGTCCGCGAGTAAGAGACAGTCAGTCAGTCAGTCAGTCACTCAGTCGGTGAGAAGTGCGACGCGGAGTGGTTAAAACGGAAGTCAGCGAAGAGCTGCCGGGTTGAAATTTGGCGCCCCGGTCTTTCAGGCCCGATTTTTAGCCATGGTCCGAAACTGCGCTGGATTGGAAAGAGCGGTTTGAGTACCTTTTCCGGCTGTCCGGTCGATCGGTCGACCAAGAATGCGCGACGAGGGGTTCGGCTCTTAATGGGGGAATTAGCGAGGCGGTGGTAACAGTTCGAACCCAGCCACCGCTGCTCTGATAATTACGCGAGTGTTTGGTGCCGTGCTTATTGTGCTTGTGCAGGTGCATGTCGTCTCTCACCTTCGACGAGACTCGTTACTCTCTGCTAGCTTGGCGCTTTCTCAGACGGACGAGATCGCCTCTTCATGGCTCCAAACAGACCCGCCAAGCTCAGGCGGGCCTTGAAGCAACCGGACTTTAAACCAGGTACGCCGAAAACAATCAGGTCTGATCGTAAGTTAAACAGCGACGCGATCATCGGAGACAAACTAATCGCGTTGCAAATCTAAGCGGTTCTGAGTCGAGAAGAAATCGTCTTGATTGAAACCACGATCATCGAAATACGTTGACTGGTTCTCGAGATATCGGTAGTTTGGTATGTTTTTTGTTTTTTTTATTTTGTTATTCGGATGACTTGAAAAGTACTTGAACAATCGCGTGAAATTTTCGTATCAATTCTGTGTCAAGAAAAGCCGCGTCGATTGAGACCAAAATTATTGAAATCCGTTAACTTTGATCACACACACACACCGATTTTCGGGCTGTTTTAGAAAATAACTTTACGATCTTCGGATGTTTGAAAACAATGCAGGTAACTGTTGTACCGGCAGTTGTTATTTTGTCAGTAGAATCTGTAGCAATTGTAGTGAAATCTGATCGAAATGCCGTACGACAAATGTGTCCGTGTCAAGAAAATTAGTAAACTTTTCAAGAGACGAGAATTGTTCGCATTTCCGCGATTATAAAACGAATTTTCTGGAACAAGTCGGGTTGAAGGTACTCGGTGAACCGCATTGAACTGCGGAAAAAGAAGTTGAAAAAAGGTGCTCAGTCCGGAGAAAAATATTCGCGAAAATCGATCTGTACGTGAAAACAGCCCGAGCTGCAAGCTTCGTTGTAAAATTTACTACGGAGTACCAATAAAGTTGGTAGTATGAAATGATTGGAGTATGAAAATCTGAAAAACGATAAGATTAGTGGAACTAATAAATAATCGTGGGTTAAATGTTAGTTGAAACAAGGCTGATATAAAAGCTGTACAAAACATGGTATTCAATCATCGAAACGGAATTATTGCGATGCGTAAAAAATTTTTACAACTATTTCAAGTTTATGTTCGGGCAGTTTTGATACGTGATTGGCCCTCTCACGGTACGAACATGGAGGATCACTGGGTTTTAAAGTTTTGTTAACGTACGTTCTTTGGCGTAGCAGACACACAGCCGGAAATATTGAAAGCATTTAGATAAAGAATAAAAACGATAAATTTTCAGAAAATTAGATAGCAGACAGTTTCCTGATACGCCGCTTCAATCAATAACAGTTGTAAATTTTAGTTCAATTTTGTTTAATCGTACTAGAAAATATTCCTGCCACCATGCCTGTCACAGCATTTGTCACGTTTTCTCACGTAAAATCTAGAATCGATTATTTTCGTGTGATCATGGATCGTCAAAATCACGAGCTACGTCATCGTGGCGTTGTTCTTTTTTTTTCAAATATTCTTTTTCTCGTCTCTTCCCATTTTCGAACATCCATGCCTTTATCTCTTCTCTTTTTCACCATAATAATAGCGAAAAAAAAGTTTCTTTACCGTCATCTTAACTCTTCTTCATCGCACGGCATTTATCTGAAATATGTGAAAACAAAATGACAGTTCGTACGGTATTTTCAACCAATTCAGCGGTTGAAATGCGATCAAATTTTCACTGTGAACACTGTGAAAAGTTGTCCGAATCGCGACTGTCGATAACGAATTACATAATCTCAGTGAAATTATTCTGAAATATTGAAATTTCAGATCTTACAGCAAGGTTTCGACTTCTGAATTTTGGCTACGTAGCAGTCTTCGAAAAAAATATAGGCTATAATAAAAAATTGGTGGACTACAATTTTCAATTCCGTACCCAGAGTGAAATTACAGCATTACGTAGAATGCTTGTGCGTATTTAAGTTATTTACATGCTTGCGTTCATATCGGGGTAAACAATGCTCCGACTTTACGCCGTTATCTGACAGAATTGTTTTTCACTTTCGGTAAATCCACTCTCTATCTATGGACAACAGCATCAGGGTATCAGATGAACCCGACAATTTACCATAGAAAAATTTTGTAACAGTATTTTTCTACGTATTCGTCCATCTTATATTCATTTTTTTTTTTTTTTTTTTTGCCATAACGAACAAAAAGGTCTGTTCTAATCATCCGAATAATACTCAGCTTTTTAAAAAATCAACTAAATCAATTGTCGACGATTTTATTTAAGGAGTGTAAAAAAAATACCGACAGTTTAAATCAACCGCAGGCTTTTTCCGAAATACTCGGAACTTCATGCGAGGAGGAAACACTATTTGACAAAATATTTATCCTTGTTAATATTGCAAACAAGACTGAACGGAGTTCATATTAAAGTTCGATAAGCGAGCTTCTAATCTCTCGCGTGGCACGCAGTGCCAAGTTATACACGAGTAAGTAATCTAATTGTTTACGTAACTTACGTATACATGCACATGACCATTATTAGGTAATTAACTTCATCGAAAGGAAGTTAGTCACTTCGTGAGCTTTCGTATTCCTCGCTTATTTACCGTCAACCGATATTATAGTTCTATACATAAATAGCGAAGGAATTAAGTATTATAATTTAAGTGCTGCGCGAATGTCCACAATTTATAATGAAAACTACATTTGTACCGTTACAGTATAACGTTACGAATATTCTTCGTACTGTGTAAAAAAAAAAAAACGACAAATGTGTTACCGATAACTATTTAGGTAATTTATAGTAATCGATACTACATTTTCCTACTGATTGCGACACTAAATCCGTTTGCTCAAGTCGCCGCATTCTTTTTCTTTTAAAGTAAATTAAGCCTCAGTGTTATTTATTGCGCGATTTCGTTTGTAAGGAACATTACTTTCATGCTCTCATATGAAAAACTTGCCATATTATAGCAAATAAAAAATTCTCGCTGAAGCATACCCTTTGAGTACAATTTTCAAATATCGTTCTCGGAATTCCAAGTTTACCTTTATAAAGAACATGGCAAAGATTTCATGCTTTCTTTCAAGACTGTTAGCACTCAGCCACGTCCAATAATCCGGATATGGTCCTAGAACCATTTTGTAGAGAATTAAATTCAGCAAAGAAATTCATTATTATCTTGCGTCCAGAATCTTTTTTTTTTTATTTAATGCTGAAATACGATAATAGTTCGGACATTTTTTTCTTTATATCAGTGACTTAATTCGAACTCTTGGTCAATTACAACGGGTCGTCGTCTGCTCCAGCGTCCAGCTCACTGCACCTGCCTAATTTCGTTAGATTTTGACATCAGTTGTGAATTAAATGGGTGATGTTGTTACAGGATGGCAGTAGTTTCATCTTCTCGAAATTTAGTTCGTTTAATACTGGACGGTGAAAAAAGTGGTACACATTCATGAAATTTATTTCATCCATTTATCTATCAGAGAAATTATCAATAAGAGATCAGATATCGATTTTTCATATCAAATCATCCATGCAAAATGGTAAAAAATTCAGTAGATTCGATCGATTTCACTTTGCGATCACTTATTTTGGTATCGTTGAATTCCGAATCATTGAAGATTCCACTGACGTTGATTTCGATCAACTAAATATTAGTATTGAATTGACTATCGCGAAAAAATTCTGTACAAATGAATTTAAAAAAAAAAATAGTTTAACACACAAGTTACAAGCCGTAATAAAATGAAATACAGTGAATATTACTAGATTTAATATCGTTTTAAAGCTATTTAAAATGAATAATCGATATCCTCAGTCGATATCTACCCCATTGTTTATAATTCCAGTGTTCGTTGATAAATTGAAATTCATCATCGCTTAGGAATAATATATTAATTTAATGAGTACTCAATGGACTACTTCGTAATAAGATCAACAAAAAGTGTTTATTTCCAACTATAAATATACAAAATACAACAACAATGCACGTGTTGAACAAAATTGATGATAAATATCGAATGACGAAAAAAAGAAACCAAAAGAGGTCAAAATGCGAATCGCGTTATTTGAGTCAAGTTTTGCTTAAAGTGTCTTTTCGCGATATTGAGAAAAAAATTGAAACCCGCGATTTGCAATGAAAAAAGTTCGTTAGGAAACTTAAGAAAATTACAAAATCGACTTGTTTCTCCAATTTTCGTCGATCATGGCTCATTCATTTCGTGTATTGATGGTCTACAAATCCCCCGAAAATAATTTTCAGTAATGTTAATTTGTGCAGAAATAAGGTCTAAAATATAAAAAATTATGCACAACTCATTAGACCCAAAGAAAATAATGATAGAATGTTTGGAAATTTTTTCCGTGCTAATACGAGATCATTTTAAATAAATTTAAATTCACCTCAATTGAATTAAGTCAAAGATGCCGAAGCTCCGTTGATGAGCAAATTTTGATGACTGATGAGTTGTTTCTATCTTTGAAAAACAATATATTGTAAGTCTAGAAATGAATTATTAACACGAATTAAAATCTGAAACCCAGTCTTTCCGTGTTTTTTTTTTTTTTTTTTAACTGTTTTGAATCACCTCAGATCTAAATAACGGGTTCAAATAATCACGAAAATATTAAACCGCATCCATCACGTATTTTTCGTCAATTTTTTATCGTAGAAGCATCGTCGAACGTCATCATCATTGCGTAACCATTTGGAGCCAAACATAATTGTAATAATATCTCACCGATCCTGATAACCCCGATAAATATATAACAGGATTGCGGGGACTCCCAAAAATTGTATGACAAACAATTTAACCCGCGAGCAGAAAAATGAGAAGAGACAATTCGTATCAAGTTGGTTCAAAAAAAAAAAAAAATAACCCATCAGTTTTCTTGTGTTTTAATGACAAACATTACAGAAATCGATCGGATCTGTGAATTTGTCGAAAAAACAAGTAGGGGAAAATAGATTAATCAACGCAAAATAAGTAATTAAAATGATGAAAGTTGCGGACAAATCGCTCTCAATATTCCCACGATTTTGAATCAATGAGAAGATTGTAAAAAATTATTAATCTGTCTATATTTACTGGTTGCAGCGATATTTATTGCGATCGTGTAAAACGGGAAAGTTTCGGTTCGTACGAGCCGTTTTCTAAATTAGAATCTTCCCCCCTCTCCCCCGATTTTTGAACCGTTAATTACGACGGATCCCGAGCACAGCGTGGGGCGCAAAAAATGGTGGAAAGCTGGCGCTGCAGGATAACGAACGTATACGATAATGGAGGGTAACTATTTTTTGCCCAATTTTTCAGGCCTTAGAACGTTTGATAGTTGCTGCTGCTGTAGCTCCGACAGTCTGGGAAGCTTGGAGATGATAGGTATACACACGAATAACTGATATCTCAAACTTATCTTAATTCAGCCGCGGTAGTTAAAAGTCGAGAGATCCGAGGGCTCACAAGACTTAATGCCGAGGAAGTCAATTAGTTTTGATTTCGTTCATAACAATGCGGAACAGTATTTCTTTTTTTTTTTTTTTTTCTACTGACGCGTTCCCTTGAAAAATATTAACTTCTTAAAGTTATTTTTTCAAAAAGACCCGGGTTGAGATTCTGTTGTTTCACTGTTCACATTTCCCCCACCATCCAAGCATTCTGATTGGTTAGCAAAGTTTCGTCAACCCTGCTCGATAATTGCAACTCGTATAGTTTATTAAGCGTAGCCAACCTCGTAAAAATGTTACCAGCATGGCGATTCTTAATCCGTGAGAGGTTATGTTTGACTGTCAATTGTCAACAGGTCGATTCCAGGGAATTTTTTCTTTTCAGCGAAGGCTCTCGCCTTAGGCTGAGAGAATCAATGTTAGCCAATCAAAGTCCGGTAAGTTGAAGCGTTCGCGCTACGAGCAGATCCTTTCATGAAAATCTCTCGGTATGAATTACTAGGAATTTTGTAGAAATATTTTGATTTCTATGTAGAAAATTAATCTCGCCGTACTGTTATGAAAAAGACTTGTTATCGCTTAAAAATAGCCATATTGACGATCCTTTCATCCGATATAAAACATCAAATATATTCTTGAAACCAATCAAGCGGGCAACAAAATTATCGTTTTCTTAAAACTTGTGTAATTTCGGATAATTTTTTTGTTAAAAAGTATAATGCTAAAATGTTTACCAGATCTTGCTCGACTGATTTACGCATTTCTAAGTGATAACTTCCGATTGTTATTCTTTCTATTTCTTTTGTCGAAATTGTTGCTTTTTTCGATTGTTGGTGAATTTTTTAAGCTACGGGTGCGAGTGCAAGGATTTCTTTTCATTTGATAAATAGAAGTCGAAGAGTGTACTGGCAACAAAATAGAATGGTGAATTCAGCTGGAATAGATAAAATGTATAGAAAGGTTAATGAACATGAATTATAAAGTTATAGTATAAAATCGTTAATACATATTGAAATACGCGAGCATAAACATTTCTCACCCGACGACAAATGAATTTGGCCTGTAATTAACGAAAAAATCAATTCAAGACTTGAGGGCATTTTTGACGACAAAAAAAAAAAAAGGAAAAAAAAGAAACTAAATCAATAAGTAAATTGGAGCCGTCATAATAAAAAGAAAAGATAATGTTCCTACTTCAAAAATGACAGTGATTTTTATGTGATACAATAATTTTCTAATATCTTCATCAATCCATATCTCAAGACGAGACAAAATCGCGTCTCGACATTTTTCAACATCTCATTTCTTACTGGAGTTTATACATTTGTTTGAAAAGTTCGAATAGTAAATTTTCGAAAAATTTACAAGTCTAGAAGAAATGGAAACGAAGATTTTATCGAGATCATGAAACGCGCTTTTCGACAGTCAGACTGAAATTAGCAAAACGAAGCTAATCAAATATAATCGACTTTGAAATTTTATCTTATCGAAAAAACAATGCCCCTTTTGAACACTTTTGCTCGAGGATATTAAGGATAAAAATGGTAAAAAAAAAAAAAAGTACGGCTTTCGAAATCAGCTAATCGTCGATATTCGTGCACTGGCCAACGGTGGTTCGTTATAAGGACAAGGGGCAGCACAGAGCACGGTGTCATTGCCGTAGGCCGAAGCACACGTGCGCAAAAAGTGAACGCAGAGAGGAGAAAGCCCGTCGAGTTGTGCCGTCGGTGCAGCATCGGAGATGGCTGACCGCGGAGATAACGCCTTGACCCGTTACGAGTTCGGAGCACCATATGAATAGCTTCTCTGTCCCAAGATACCCCTTCGCGTCGACCTCGGCTGGATTCAAATATGCGGCCCTGCCGGCCTCAACCCCAACCCAAGGCCCAAACCGTCGGGCCCCACGGATAACGCCTTTATTCCGTCCTCCGAAAGACGATATTAAAAATCGGAGACGCCGTTTTTGGCCCGTTGATAATTTACTAGACCGTGAATTTTAACCAGAAGCAGAGATTGTCAATCATTTTTTGGCCAATTATTTTTGAGAAAATATTTCTCAAGAATGGTCTTGAAACGGAGTTTCGACAACTCCGGCAAACTTTTTTTGTTTTTAATCCCCTTTTTCCTTATTAATTTTAAGTTATTGAGATTCAACTTTTGTAATGATTTCATCGATGAATTTTCAGGTTTTTTTGGCACATTGTTCAACGAATTTTAGAGAAGTAACGATTTTTGTACTAAACAAATAAACTTTCTGAAGATATTAGAACAATTCCAATTTCTTGATTGGAATTCTGAAATTTTTTAACCACGTCTCTCGATCGATTTTCTTTATATTTTATTAAAAAAATACGCCGGCATAGTTAAAATTCGTTTCGAACAATCTGTTGTTATATTGTACGAATATTACAATTTTTAACCTTCTTAAGGTTGTTCATTAATTCAAAAAATGTTAATTTAACTACTAATTTGAGCTACTTTTTCCAGCTCTTATCTTATGATTTTTTTCATTTGGCTAATTTTTTTCACACCACCTAGGAACGAATCGTTTTTCGGAGATGTAAGTAGTCTAGTTTATGCGCCGATGAAATTATTCTCTCTCGGCGATTTTTTCCAGTCACTAACATAGTTCAGAATTTGTTAAAAGATTTATTACTCGGATAACTTCGGATAACGAAAATTCGTGTTCTCCTTTTTTTCTCTCGTTAAAACGAAGTTAACTTTCTTTGACACATTTTAGATAGGTAGGTACAAAAAAATAAATATATATACATATATGTACGTAAGAAAATGAGAAAGATAAGAAAAACGATACGGAGATTATTCGTTATGTTTTATTGATCACTTATCGACCTGTGTTAACAAATCGTTACATCTCCACACATATCCCAGATGGTGATAAAAAGCGCAAAGTTTGCAGCGTGAAAAAAATGAGTATGACGTATAATCGATTAAAATGTGCAGTCAAATTTTTTATTGTTTATTAACCACCTAACTGGATATGCTTAATTTTGGATTTTTCAGAATAATTGAAAACGAACGCGGTAATTCTGATAATTATTTAAACATCGAAAATTTGGTCGGAAAACTGACGTCTCGCTTATTCAAATATTTCCCGTCAAATGAAATGAAATTCCTATCTGTATTCTAATACAGTCGGAGTATCGCATTGCTTGTTTTGGTAGGCCCCTTGTAAACAACCGTTCCGTTACTAATTTAGGTCGTTGTATTATTATATAAGATAAAGTATTCAAATATGTTGAACGAGAAACGATCGTTATTCCTTGATCTCCGACAGCCGGACGGTCAAAGATTCATATCTAAAAATTTTTTTCACCGAGAACAGAGTTCGATTATTTTTGAAACCGAATAAGATTTATTTTTTGATAAAATTGTGACGTCCTACATTCTTTTCTTTTCTTTCTATTTATTTCTGCTTGTATAAAAGAGCATTCATGATTTTTCTTTGAACTTCGTTTCATGAATTTTTTTAAAATTTGTCTCAACTTTGCACTGATTTTCAAAAAATTTGAGCACAACATTGAATCGGATGTTATCCAAATTGAAAAATAATTCCCAGGTACTATGTATAAGCTGTTTCTGTATTCAGATAAAAATAAACTATTTCACTACAGTCACAAAGTTTTTACCTGATTCCAAGAAGCATTTTTGAGTATATTGAAAAAAATGCTAAACATCAATTTCACGCATCGATTCACGAGGATAGCAACACTTATTTTACTCGGAAAACTAATTACAATGCATAAATTTAAAATAAATCTTGTGGGTTATTTAGGAGAGACTTCTTTTTCTTCGCCTTTCGTCTCTTTTTGCTTACTAATGTTCTAATATATTGTTCAATCCCATCAAAATTTCATTCTTGTCGGTTATCGTTTCTTCAAACTTGCGATTAAGCGAACGTCGTAAAATTCGGTTGATGAAACTTGCCAATTCCGCACACGTGCGCAGTTTCGTCCAGGACTATGGCGCAGGATTTCCCCTCCGGAACACGGAATGACCCCGGAGAGGTCGGAGCAGACGAACCCGTTCAAACGCCTAATTACTCCTCGGTTAACAGTCGGCGCTCTGTTCAACGCCGCCCTGCGCCATGAGGCCTCGATCTTGATTAATTCTGACCGGCTCCGCTCCGCGGAGTTGGAATAAATACGGAGTGTAACGTGTCTCACATTTACACAGACGGAAGAATATTCCCAGTCCCCTAAACTGCTCTAATTTTTACCCAGTAGACACGAATAAATACGATTCCGAAATACGTTTCTCAAGTTCGGTGCCGGCTAAAGCAATATGGCGTTGCCTGGGTGAACAGCTGATCGTTTTAGTCTCGGTTTTAGCTGAAAGCAAGGGATATTATATGTAGCATTAGCAAATAGCAACGGATTTAAAGCAGTGCAAGCTCCGCGCAATCAGTTACGTTTTTCTTTTGTTACAATAGTCAGTAAAGAACGAAATGAGCGCCAAAAAAATACTTATGTAAGTAAATACGGCGCTGGATAAAGCAATATGGCGTTGCCTGGATGAACAGCTGATCGTTTTAGTCTCGGTTTTAGCTGAACAGCGCGAATAGCAAGGGATGTAGAGCGGTGCAATCTCCGTGCAATCAGTTACGCTTTTATTTTGTCACGTTGAGTCAGCAAGGAGCGAAATTAGCGCCAAGAAACGACTTATATAATTAACCTTTACTGCACGGAATTTTTCACTGCATATTATTTTGATACTGCATTGAGACAGAGAAATAAATTTACCGTGATTCTTTGATTTAGCTACCAAATAATCAAGTGCTGTTTAAAGATTACTTCCACAAAGCACTGTTTCAATAATTATTTCCAATAGATCAGCGAGCTTGAAGCATATAATATAAGTATGTTATTGAATAGAATTTAATCGAAATCAGTAAATCTCGCTTCCAATTGATTTATCGATGAATTGATGAAATTGATTAAATTATGCGCTACTTCGTTGAAATCATAAGTAAAACGGCTACGAGTCGATTCAAGTTTTTTTAAATTATATTAAACTCGACGATTTTGAAGTATCAAGAAATCTGGTTTATCGTGTTTTTTGAATTTCTTTTTCTCGCCCTGTACGGTGGGCTTTCAAAATATGTTTTCCGTTCTTTGAAAATAATTTATGCAGCTAAAAGAACCGGAATTCAAATTTCCAGGTTCCATCGTCACCGCGGGCCTTCCGCTTGAGCAATCTGAAGATTCAACGATAAGGTGGCAGCAGGCAGCAATCGCATTGAACAGAACGATTATAAACTGCCATGGAAATCCTCAAATTTGTGGGCCGGAAGCGGCTTGCAAAAATTTCGGGAACGATACAGCGATCTGTATTTGTCCTCACGATTCTTCGATACCAACCGCTGCCCTGACATGCCCGCGTATAACGGGTAAGTATAAGGCATTCCCTGGTGAAATCAACCAGACTGTGGCTCTGACGGTTCCAGATTTTTGTTTGATAAATTATTACTTTCGTGCACTCTTTATTCCAAGAACTGTAAAAAACCTTTATAAAAAGACATTTTTAAAACATGTTATTTCACATATTAAGTATTCAAGCTACCTAAAAAACAAGGTAATGCTTGATTTTTAGAATAAATTTACAAAAACTCCGTCGTGTGAAACGATAATTTTAAAGTCAAAACGAAAGTCGGATTCCTTTTTTTCCGATTTTTCCAAGAGAAATTTCAATTATTCATCTCAAAAATTTACAAATAAATATTCATAAGATTATTCTGTCGTGTATTGTTGTTTAATTTTGAGAAATCCTGGGAAAAACGACCGTAGAACGAAAAAAAACATCCAATTTTAATTGTTGCGATAAAAAAAAGTTGAATGCTTTTGGAAATTTTCTTTTTCTTTAAACCGAAATCTCACTTCAATTATTGTCTAAAAATCCTAATTTTACATGGTTGAATTTGTTTACATTTCCTGAAAATCAAATCATTATCGTTTTTGAGATAGGTCAAGTTATTTTTAAAAAAAAAAAAATGACAAAGGAATGAAAAAAAATCTGTAATTCTTTAAGCGAGGTTTATCACATAAGAAAAGAAAACACATTCACCATGAGGTCACAGGCTGGGTGATTTGACATGGAATGATTTATATATTTATGAGTAATGTGAGCGCTGCTGCGTTGGTTGGGAGTCGAATTTTTACTCGAATCTCGGTAATCGTGATTTGCATTGCAGTTCCGATGGAGCCGATGCCAATTCACAACATCATACCTCCGAATGGAAACATAACGAACAGCACAACCGAGCTGCCAGACAAGAAAGAGGTTTGTCTGCTTTTCATATTACTGTGAAATTTCCGAAATAATTAACAATGCGTGAATTTTTCTATTTCCGCGATCAGAAATCAAACCTACTATAGAAATTTGAGACGATTCTATCCGTTTGTTTACTGAATAAACAAGAAATCGGGATGAGATTGCTCGGTCGGTAAGAGTAGGACTGGTACGTGGTATTAAGGGAGTGTATGATGCATTACGCGCTGTGTCTCATGCGTATAAATCTGAATATTTCTGTTTCTAATAATTACTGTTCGTATTCTTTGAGTTTGAAAATAATGAGATGCGAGAACAAACTGCCAAATTGTCAAACGAAAATATAAGTGTCTTCTTGATTTTGGTGTAGAACGAAATGAAAAAATTGTGATAATTTAGCATGCGAATTTTTATATATGACTTTACATTTACCATGGATTCGTTGAAGGTGCCCACTACTGCTCAAGTGGGACCGAGCCACCAACGAAAGCTACCTGAAATTATCGGTGGTACTGCCACTCTTCTCATCCTGATCGGGCTGATTATTCTTGCTAGGTATTGCCAGCGGCGGCGGGCATACACGTCTAAATGCAGCCGAACTTCTTTGAACGTAAGTATCAAACGTAGAAATCTAAATGGGTATACGCAAGAGTAAAAAAAAATCTCTCTTGATGAACAAAACATCGTGGTGATCATACATGGGACAAGGAAATTACTGTGGCTACTTTTTTGTTGAATTAATTGACGTTTCGTCGGAGCAAAAAACATTTCTTTCGTCGTACTTTATCGACATGTTGAAAAAAGAGAAATGTTTTGAATTTAATAAGCATGGTGACAAAGTATAGCCAAAGACATGTTTTGTTAAGAATCGAAAATCGACATTTTTTTTGTTATTTTTATTACGAGATAGCCGTGCATTTGGTAATTGTGAAATTATTGTATTCGTGGTAGATAATTTGACAAATACCGAATGTAAGACTATCGGCAATTAATAATATTGACAAAAAGTATCGGTTTTCGACTAACCAACCTCCTAATTATTTTAAATAACTTTGAATCATGACTTGACATCACAATTTGAAGTTACTTCGAGCACGTTTTTTTCAAATCGATTCAAATAACTTGAAAAAAGTCTGGGGATTTTCTTTAAGTGTGATATTTCAAGGCAAATTAATTATTTTTAGCAAACCATAGTTTCGAACATGAAAAATAAAAATTCATAAAACAACAAAGTACCGGAAAATGGATAATTCTACAAAAAAAAAAAATCATGAATTTTGCAACTCTCAAGACACAGATATCGATGAAAAAAAATATGAAGATTACCGCGTGATGAAAAAAGCTATTTATTTGAGTGCGTGAGGTAAAATTTTTGGAAAAACAATGAATTATCGATTTTTACGATATTTCATTATTTATCTTTGATCCAACCAGATTATTTCGGATGTTTCTCATATGGAATTTACGGTGAACACGCCATCGGGTAATTTTGACCCCGGTGCGGGGCGTAAGGGTTAAATAACAAGAACATTTCTTTCGGCACATTTGATCGCCATGTTTGGTAAAGTCAACAAATTTTTTCGCCGCACACGTTGGGAGAGGTTCGATTTTTTCACAGGATCAAAGACAGCTGCACGTCACAGTTTCTTTCAGTGTTCAAATCTCTCGTCTAATCAGTGACTAGCTAGTGTTTAAAAACCCTCCGGAAGATCGTTAGCTCAGCTTTCTGTGTACGCGATCATCAACGAAGTAGCGGAACCGGAGGCGTTGGAATTGATTGCCTGGCCGAAGCATAACCCAGTTACAATTTCTAACGATGACAGGCTTTATATATTTACGCTCGTTATACTTCATACAAATATATACATATATATGATATTGCGTCACATCTTCACCTTCATCGTTCGTGGATGTACGACAAATTACATTTCAGCTCGGATAAAAATCAAATACTTTAGAATTATACTTGCGTGATTCATTCGTGCTTGATTTACTTCGAGGTATCGAGAACATTAGCAGCATCACATTTTTTCTTTCTTCAACTATTTGCAGCGTCGCTTTCAACTATTGCGTTACTAGTTAATTTCCTTCGTACTTTTTTATTCTGATATTAATAATCTATCTAGATCAAATCGTGTCATTTGATTATTCATAAAGAATCTTTTGAAGAGTAATCTCAGTATTGGAATAATTAGGCACGCAGAAATCGAATTAATGTCAAGCTGTTCATAAATCATTTCTGTATAATTTCATTGACATGGAAATATACATATTTATATGATTATTTCTGCAAAATTTGTGGAATAACACGGGAAATACTGTGAAAAATATTTTCATAGATTTCACAAAATTGAACAAGAAAAAGATTAATGAATTTCGTTGATTATTCAGATTCTAGCCCAAAATGTTTTGAATTTTTTTCAAATCAAAATATCCGGGGAACGGTTTTTATTTGAACAAGTTTGCTTCGTTTGTTCAAGAAAACATCGAAAAACTTTGAATTAAGACTGAAAAAAGTAAAAAATTATGTGCGTGTGTGTGTGTGTATGTGTTTTTTTTTTTAATCTTACCGTCAATTTCTGCGAAAGTGTAGTATTTCAATAATTTTTTTGAAATAGTTTCCGCAAATATTATTGGAGTATACAGGATTTTTTTCAGAGATTTTTAAAGTCTCTTAGTGTTGACAATTGTTCAGTAATTTCCGAGAAAATAATCTAGAAATCATAAGACCAACGTATGATTAATTAATTTTGCGCTTTTTATGAACGATAACTATTAATCAAATCCAATGACGTGAATTTATAAAACTATTGCGATTTATGTGTATACTAAAACAGGATCTTATTGCCTGAGATAAGATGGTCAAGGAGTGTTTGCGCACAAATTACGAATATATCCGTAACGGTGGGATTGAGTGAGAATAATTACACTCGTAGAAAATGTGGTCAAGTAATTACAAAGTGAAAATAGAATTTTTTTTTCGACTCATCTTGTTTAAATCACTGTTACAGCCGTCTCCGATGAATCTGAAGAAGGGATTCCTTCTCCCCAACAAATATATACCAAACACACAATACTCAACTTACGGATCCCCGGAGGTTCCTATACTTCGTCGTGACTGCGTTTTGTTCCTGCAAGATATAGGAGAGGGTTGTTTCGGCAAGGTTTACAAAGGTGAGCGTTGATTTAGCCTTTCGATAAATTTCTTCACTTTCAATTGTATTTTCATTTGTATAGAATGGGCATATTGATTACTTTTCAAATTTGTAACTTACACGAGTAAGATATATCAAATACTTTTAAAAATTGTACTCGAACTGATATTAATTACAACTCAAGGACGCGAAATATATACTTTGTGTTTTACACAGTTCTAAATAAAAATATAATGCTTATTTCACTTGGGTTTATAACTACAAAATTCCAATTCGTACAAATGAATTTTGCAATTCATTTCGCGTTGATTAACACATACCTACGTATAATTTGTGATTAAAATGTAACCGATTACAAATTGTAATTAAACAGTTCGCAGTACTTGTTTTGCAGATAGAGGAAATTTTGCTTTTTTCCGTGAAATAAATTTTCAAAAATCTACTTATAGATCATGTCTAATATTGTTCTAACAGGTCAACTTCGTCGTGGCGATGCGACTGAAACGGTGGCAGTCAAAGTCCTGAAAGATTCAGCTTCCTGCGAGGCTGAAGAGGACTTTATGCGAGAGGTGGACATAATGTCGTCCTTCCGGCACCGGAATATCCTTTTCCTGATTGGCGTTGTTCTCCGTGATGCGACCAACAGTCCTTGGATGGTTTTCGAATACATGCCTCACGGCGATCTTGCCGAAGTTTTAAGAGCAAACTCGCGACAACTGAGATGCTCCACACCTGGATTACCGCCTTTGACCAGGGTGAGAATCGAGTAACAGTTGAATTGTTGCAGATTTTAAAATAAAGGTCCAGAAATTCCGATTGTTCTATTTCTTTTTTTTTTTTTGTATTCGTGATTCACTGCGCATCTTCACTTGATCCAATGAAATTTTTCATAATAACTTTCATCAAGCAGCGGAAAATTCCTTCGAGACAAATATAAAGACATTTTATTTTGTTGTTTGATCGGAGGAATACGGTATGAGAAATATTTTTCCTAGTCTATACCGATTGTTCCTAGAGATGTTTCACCGAGTCAAAAATGGATATCGTGATTACGTATTTCGTGGTCGTGAGAGATTACTTGAGAAATAAATATTGCTTTGATCGAGTGATTTCTCATGATTTTTAACATTTCACATTATTTCTTAAAATTAC